>NC_134462.1:126736720-127044372 GCF_047948215.1 Lycorma delicatula
CACTGTTAGATTAGATCTGTAAACGTCCTTGACTTCGTCGCCTCTTACCGACGACGTTTGTCTGATATAATGATAAATGAAATATATAATGTATATATATATATATATATATATATGAAATCCGACGATGATATATGAAATACATGTGCTATTAAAATGTTACGTCTAAGAGTTCAAATTATATAAGTGTTAATCTGAATTACTTTAAACGATTTCTGTATTATTTACAAATCAATCTCAGCGTACGAAATTGTTTTGTTTTTTTTACAGGATTTACAAAATTTAATGGATAATGCAAAAGATGGATTCATTTATTTCAGTCTTGGAAGTAATATGAAAGGTACATCATTACCGGTGGATAAACGAAATGCTTTTATGAAAGCTTTTAAACAATTTCCTAAAATTAAAGTACTAATGAAATGGGAATCTGATATCGAATTTCCGGATAAACCGGCAAATGTATATCTTAAAAAATGGTTACCACAGAATGATATATTAGGTAAATTATAATTTTCAGAATATTAATCTAATTATCAGAATTATTTTATAGAAATATAGAATGTTAATCTTAGAGGAAGCATAAAAATAGAAATATTTTTTATTCAAGTCCTTTGATTTACGAGTTGTGCTATTCAGTAACTATTTGTTTCAGGCATAAAATTAAATAACTGGATTATAATGATAAATTAATGTAGAAGAATCAAGTAGGAAGAAAAATGAATAGGGGATAACGCATTGTCATATTTTTTCATTCTTTTTAATCAGTGGTTAATTAACATTGTTTAAAAAATATCTTGCTACGGATATGTATATACATCACGTGTAACGATAACGATTAAACCTTTTTGAATGATTAATAATTACAAAATCGAATCAGTAGGCCATGGAAAACAAACTGAAATGAATAACAAATAACTACTGTTTGTAATAACAGATTTCAAAAATAGTTACACTAGCAGTATACGAACAGTATATACAAAAGATATGTTCAATGAAACACATCTACAAACCTTTAGCGACCTTTTTGTTTAACTTATTGCTTATAAAAATAATTCATAACTAACCGTCTTTAAAAGCATTGAAAAAAGATATTCTTAAGGTAACCGTTGTTTTCTTTTATATGTGTGTACAAGTATTACTTTTCAACTTCCGCAATAATGTACTCTTTTTTTAATAAAGAAGCGGTAGGTAATTCCAATGTAATTTTATTTAATTAAATAGGTGGACAATTTTTCAAACGAAAGATTACATTTTCTACAATTTAATAATTTAGATTATAAATTATTATTTTCTCATAACATGATTTTGCGACAAAACATTATTTTGGATCGTCATAATATGATAACAGGAAATTATAGCTCGGATTTATTCCAATACATTTACATGTACTAAAAAGTATTTACAAGAAATATAATTAGAAAACCTAGGGGCCTTTAATACAAATTCCCGTACTACAGCGAGTCTTTTCAATACTAAACGGTTTCTCCATAATTTCTAGTATAATCTGTTTTCCAAGATGCAACTGACGAGACTTTGCATTTCTTGCGAATGGATTCTTTGCCGACAGAATGCGGTTTTTATGAAAATGTTGATGATAACAAAAATTATAACAATGATAATAAAGTAAAATCGAGTAATTACAAAACAATCCATTTTTAAAACTTCTTTTAAGATCAATCCTTTATAAGTTGGGACACAAATAACAGTAAGTGTTATTTGTTGTTAGTTATCAGTATGGTTTTATTTTAATCCGATTTCATTTTTTACGTTTTATTTTACTTCCTTGGCAATATATTTCTATAGCTACGCTGCAAGAAGAAAAGTAATATGGTTATCATTCAGAAAATGGGTACGGGTTTTTAATTTTTTATTACATTTCATTATCAAGGAACCCGTAAACAAAAAAAATGAAGATTTTCGTACCTATGTATCTATGTACGTGTGTTGGCGTGTTTGATGCTTAATATGTTTGACTGGATGAACCGATTTTGATGAAATTGTGTACAAAGTACAAAGACTCGTGTACATGTGTAATTTGTATAATTTTGGGTGAATATCTACAACGGAATGGGTAGATAGATTTTTGGGGTCAATTTTCTCAAAATTTTGAAACATAACAATACTTTATATTACGCTCACAGTGTACAGTGTTAACGCTTAACTTGCTATTTAAAAAAAAAAAAATTGCCCTAAAATTCCCATTTTCCCCAAAAATCGAAAAGCTACATTCTAATTTAGTGCATATCTTTCAGAATTTTTTTTAATGTCTTCGTAGGGAATGGTAACGGAGCAAGTGACACAAAAAAAAATTTGAAGCAATATTCGTGGTAGAGGAGGTGATTAAAGTTTAAAAATATAGATTTTTTGAATTTAAAAAAAAAATTGTTTGGTTTATTAAAACTATTAATATTATAAAAGATTAAATAATAAATTTAAATGATATACAAAAAAATTTCATCATAATTCACCCCTCCCTCCAATTTAGGCAACTTTTTATTTGCTGAACTTTTTTCCGTGGAATTATTTTAGTGTCCTCCATTGGACTTCTTTTTTTTCATATCCGGGACCATCGCTAAGTATTGCTTCAGAGGATGAGATGAGTGATTTGGTGTGTGTGTGTGTGTGTGAAATGCAATGCATTACCGGGATTCGAACTCGGGACCTCCGAATGAAAAACCGAGATGCTACCACTCGCGCCACGGAGGCCGGCAAAATTTGGAACTTAGTAAATGTAGAAAAATACCGCTTGGAAGGTGATTGCAAAGGTGGTAGAGTAGAAAAGTATTAAAAAATACTGATATCTAAAAAAAAAAAAATTAACATCTTTTTTGTTTTTTTAAAGATTAAATGATAATTTCAAAATACAACCTCATCGTATATTACTGCCAGACCAAAAAAGAACTCATTGATATTATGTCCAACGCCAGGAAAGCGTTGACATTTATTGTCAATTTTTTTTTTTTAATTTATTGAAATTAATAAATCAGGGAAAATGGTGAAAAAAAAATAACGTATGTACCATTTACTAAACTCTAAAAGTATTACTCTATCATGGTCTTGCATAATATGAATGTGTTTGTTTATTTACAATACAATAAAAAAAGAAATTTAAAAAAAGTTTTTATATTTTACGTTTCAGCACATAAAAATTTGAAACTATTTATAACTCAAGGCGGTCACCAAAGCCGTCAAGAAGCTGTACATTATGGAGTGCCAGTATTAACATTACCATTATTCTGGGATCAAGAATGGAATGCAAAGAAAAGTGAACATGAAGAAGCCGGACTTACGATTAACTTTTTTGAAATAACTTATGATAAAGTGTACCAGAAGTTGAATGAATTATTAACTAAGGACAAGTAAGTAAAACTTATGTTACATAAATTAAAATAAAATAATTATTGACGTTATTTACTCTAAGTTTCTTTATGCTTTCTTTCTTTTTCCTCTTTAGTCTCCGGGAATTAACGTTCAGGCATTATTTTAAGGGATGATATGTATGAGTGTAAAAGAAGTGTAATCTTGTACAGTCTCAGTTCGACCATTCCTGAGATGTGTGGTTAATTGAAACCCAACCACCAAAGAACACCGGTATCCACGATCTATTATTCAAATCCGTTTAAAAGTAACTGCCCTTTACTAGGACTTGAACGCTGGAACTCTCGACTTCCAAATCAGCTGGTTTGTAAAGACGCATTCACCACTAGACCAACCCGGGGGTATTAGTTTCTATATGCTACTACGTTCTTACACAACAAACTGTTAAAAAATATTAGACATCTAGGGAAAAGATGGAAATCTTGACATAGTAAAATCTTTAATGACATAATTAAGAAACAAAAGTATAAAAACGAAGAAAAAATCCAAAAACTTTACAATTTCACTATAGTGTTTATTGGATTAAGTTAGTAAGACAATTAATTTTTTCGTTTTCATCATACAGATATTTCTGATAAAGGTAATGTTAATAATTTGTTTTTTAATAAAAGGATGAAGTAGTTCAACGTATACCGCGATGAATAAAAGAAACCACGATCCAAATAGTGAACATAGTAAGAATAATTTTTTTTTTTATAATTTTATAAATTGTGAAGCGACGCCAAGTTTTACGATTAACTCTAAAAAAAAATTAGAAGTATTAAATAGTGAAAAATAATAGAAATGTAATATCAGTAAACTGAAATAACATGACATAGAATAAAAAAATAACTGCAAAATAGATAAGTGTTAAAATTTAATGAAATTATTGATCACATATTATTTGTATTCGTTAATGTGATGTGCAGAAAAGTCTGGATTTTGAAAACTCAGATTATTAGGCTTCGGATGAATTGATAATTATAAATAATACAGTCATTAATTTTCTTACGTCCGGTGCGTTCGACGTACTGTATTATATATTAATAGAATAATTAGTTGTTGGTGTTTCATAATTAAATTATGCTTTTCTTAATTAGAAAATAATTAGCTAAGTTTTTTTGACAATTTTAAGAAAGATGAAAACATTTTAGCCATCTAGTTTTTGATTGAACTTTAAAAAACCTTATAAATATTTGTTTATATGTATATTGATTTCTGGTCTTATTTTTTCTAGATACAAAAGAAATATGGAAAGATTATCGGCTATTTCAAAAGATAAACCAACAGGAGGTGGAGAAACTGCTGCATGGTGGATAGAATATGTGATAAGACACAAAGGGGCACCCCAATTAAGACCAGCTGTAAAAGATTTATATTGGTTTCAATACCTGTTATTAGATATTATTGCATTTATTTCGGTATTGTTATTTGTGTTCATTTATTTGATATATTTTATTGCAAAAAGGTTTTTGTCTCAATCACCAAATAAGGTTAAAATTAAATCACAATAAGTAAACGAAGAATTGATTTATTTTTATATTTTCCATACCTGGAGAACACTGAAAATCTTTTTCTCCTTTGACGCCTTCAAATAATGAATATGTTCAAAGATTGTTTCTGTCTTAATTTTTTTTCTAATTCCTGAATTTTAATGTAATGCTCACCGTATCTGTTTATTTATTTATTGTACAAACCCAATGACAAAAATATTTAGTTGCGAATAATCAGGAAAAAGTTTTCTTTCATTATTCAGTATTTTTAAGCGCTTATATCCGGTAAAGTATAATATTTAAATGTTTTTTTTAGATGAATGAAACAAACATGTGATTAAAAGAAGTTTATAAAAGCCGATTGGTGACTTTCGTTTAAATATTACTCTCAACTATCTACATACTAATTTAATTATATGCCTGAAAAATACTTAAAAAGAAGGTTGTAATTGCGAGAAAATATATTTTTATATTTCAGAAACTAAACTTTCTTTACTTTTTCATTCAGAAAATGATAAAGAAACGCATATCAACTTAAGAATATCATGTAATAAGTCTGAATGTTTTGATCTTACAAAAGTTTCTTGAAAAATTTACCACTTTTCATGATTTCATTATTTAAATTAATGTGGTACTAGTTCAACGGCAACAAAATAGGGTATTGATTTTTTAATAAAGTCGAAATAAAATTTGAAAAATGTTATTTTGCCTGATCCAGGCTGTTAGGATAAAAATAATGACGTAATTTTCAATACCAGCGTCGTCAATCTACTATGTTTATAACAATGTTGCGACTGTTATGTAATCAAGATTGCTGAAACTGGTGTTAATTTAACATAGACTTTAGGTTGTATTTTAAGATTCAAATGCAAAAATATCTTTTTTCAATGACTTTTTGTTTTAATACTACGTACTTTCCCGGATTTCTCCGTTTCATTATTTGTATGAGATTACGCGTAATTAAATTATCCCACTCATGAAAACATTAGTTAACGTCTAAGTTACCTTATTAAAATCGTACCGAAAATCAAAGGCACCTATATTTCGATCGGCTGCTGATAATATGATCAGATCATTTCAATCCTATATACATATAAGATAGGACGCCATATGGAGATCCAGGACACTACGTCCAGATCCGATATCATCTTCACACGGACACGTCTCCATTTTTAAATCTCTACGCTTAAAGTTTGCGTTTAGATGGAGAAAAATTTACTCATAATAATTTTTTTAAACAATTTACTTTTCCTCTAATGTGTACGTTGCAATCTGTTCAACTAGTTAACAAGAAGCAACACCAACCCAATGAGATGAGGATGATATGATATGAAAATGAATGTAGCCTTGTACAGACTCATTCCTGAGACTATTCTTCCACCATATGTACTCGTAAATAAATCGCATAACATTTATGTAATCAGTTTAGAATGGTCACCCTAACAGATAAAAGTAAAATAGAGTAGATTTTTCAATTGAGCATCATTTTAAACAATTTCTGTGATGTAGGATTGAAATCAACTAGTATAAATAAATAATTAATAACGAAATGCAATAACCTGTAATAACAGTAATAACACCCAGTAATAACATGGAAGAAATATATAACGTTCAACTTAAAATAAAAAATCCTGTCTCAATTATTACGGGTAATAAATGAGTAATAAAGTTAACATCACGTCTGAATTTAAACATTCGGTGGAGTGTTGCGATAGTCACCCATGAACAAGTTTCTTTGAACATTATCGATTACGATAAGCGCTATAGAGCCATTGCAACCAGCTATTACCTTTCCAGCAGTTTTAATAACAATTTTAATGTGGTTTGGAAAAGAAAAACCTCATTTATAGCGTGTTATGTGTAGCTCTATTATTTTACTAGGATCTTTCTTTTCTGTTTATCTATTTTACGATTTTAATTTTCTGTTTATTAATTTATTTTTACAATTTTTATTTGATAATGTTATAATCTAACAGAACGTATAGTTAAATAGGGTATAGTAATAGAATTAATGAAAGGACTAGGTAAAACTCTTTTTGTAAAATACATGTAATTAAAAAAAATAATAATAATGGCGTCATTTAAAATACGAATGTATCTAGCAACACCGACTCAATGAGATAAGGATAATATGATGACATGAAAATGAATGTAGTCTTGTACAGACTCATTGCTGAGACTATTCTTCCACCATATGTACTCGTAAATAAATCACATAACACTTATGTAATCTGTTTAGAATGTTCACCGTAAAAGATACAAGTAAAATAGCGGAGATTTTTCAAATTGATCATCATTTTAAACAATTTCTGTGATGTAGGATTGAAATAAACTAAGTGTAAGCAAATAATTACCCAGTAACATCATGTAACAAATAAATATATTAAAACTTACAGCTACAAAAGTAAAAAAAAAAAATCATGTCTCATTTATTACGGGTAAGTTAAGTTAACATCATATCTGGACTTACACGCTCGGTGCAGTGTTGCGATAGACACCCATATACACGTTTCTTTGAACATTATCGATTACGATAAGCGCTGTAGAGCCGTTACAACCAGCTATTACGTATGCAGCAGTTTTAGCAACAATTTTAATGTGGTTTGTAATTGGAAAACTTCATATTTAGTATATTATGTGTAGCTCTATTATCTACTGTTTTCAGCTGTAAAAGATTTATACTGGTTTCAGTACCAGTTATTAGATATTATTGCATTTATTTCAATCTTGTTATTTATGTTCATTTATTTGATGCATTGTTATTGTTAAAAGGTTTTTATCACATACATCAAATAAGATTAAAATAAAATCACAATAAGTAAAATTTATTTGTTTTTTGTACAATAAATGTAATATAATATTTTATAAATATATATTTTGTCTGTTATTTTAATCTTTTCCATTACTGGCGAACTTGGGAAATATTTTATTTTTCTTTAACACCTTTAAATAATAAATACGATCAACTATGTTGCATAAATATGCAATGAAGATAAATACGTAGCAGTCATTGACGACTATATTTTTTGAAATCTTATAAATATTTCGATAAAAATTGTGAAGTCAAATCTACATTATTTGGTTTTAGTATGTCAACAGAAGATATAGTTAAATAGGGTATAGTGTTATAATTAATGGAAGGACTAGGTAAAACTCTTTTCATACAAATCATGTAATTAAAAAAAAAATAATAATGACATTTAAAATATGAATGTATCTATATACATATTGGTCGTAAATTGTCTACAGTTTGGGTTGATTAATCTCTACCTCAAGCAAAGGTATTTTAGTAAAATGTATTTCTTTAGGATTGAAAAGTCCAGTCGTCTGGGGTTGATTATACTTTGAAATTGGATAAAAGTACATAAAAGATGCCCAGTGGATATTTGAAACCAGTTTGGACGTTGATTAACGTACAAAAATAGATGAAGAATTCATTGTTTACATCAGTTTAAAAAAAAATTTCGTAGAAATGGTGTTACAGTTATGGACAATGCTCGATATCATTCAGCAAAAGTGGAGGCTTCACTAATTAGTAATTGAAGAAAACCAAAAATTGACTGTATGGGAATAACCAAGCTCGACTCCTTATAGCCTGTGAACTGGTACTCCATAATACACACACTGTATACATAATAATGATTTCATCTACTGCAAAAACTAAGTGAATAAGAGATGGAATTAATAGTCAACGTTTTAAAGAATCAACCGATCGATTGCTTTCAAATTTTCAGGATACATTCATGATATTCCGGGATTACATTTCGTGATTTAACCCAATCGTCGAGCCGCTAGCCCACTTCATAGTGCAGTTGTCAATTTTCCCTCGTCAAAATTCTGTGTACCTTATTTATTATACTTACTACTATTACATTTTTGTAATCTAGTTTCTTTTTCAGGTATTTTTAAAAAATGTAAATTTTAATTGTTATTTATCAGTATTATTCTCAAAAGGATAACGAACAAAGCGGGAGGATCCAAGAGGATTCCACCTTCTGTGCGAGACTGTCTTACTAGCCGATCTCGTCTAGTAAATAAATAAATAAATATATATACATATATATATTTATATATATATATATATATATATTCTTTTTAATAATCTCCGATTTGTAGTTTAAAAAAATTAAAATCAGAGATTATATTTTCTCGACGACATATCGCTCATTATGTTGTGCGTTATGTACGAGTATCAGTATAGGAGTAAACAAGCTCGTCTAATAAACAAACTTTGGTAGTCATCATTACTTACACTGTTTACATAGTAATGTTTTCATTTAATTCAAAGACAAGTGAGTGAATTTAATAAGAAATAGAATAGGTAATATTTCACGTCGTAAAGAATGTGATAGTAATTTTATGATGCAATAATTTAAAAACAAAAACTCTAAATTATAATTTTATATTATTAATAATGATAATAAATTAATTTTAATTTCTTATCAAAAATTATTAATTTTGAACAATAATTAAATCCGGTATAATCTGTATATTTTTTTTTTAGATAACACCAAAATTTTTTCATATAATGGTATTTAATTGTAGAATCTATTTATTAAACAAGTTGCCTCTTCATATCTAGTGCTGTAGATTTGAAATTTACAAGATAAAATAGTATCTACGTAAGAACGTGCTTATCTATTAGCATTTTAAATTTAAACGAATTCCCGGAAAATAACATTATTTTGTTTACCTCTTCACGCCACATTTTATAAAAATATATGTATATATATAAAATTTAATGCTTAAAAGTTTCTGCTTATTTTTAAAATATAAAAATGTATCTCGGCATAACTGAGAAGTTTTGTGGATCTATTTAATTTCGAAAAAAATGGATTATTGGAGGTTTGCTATTTGAATCAGAAACTTTAATGAATTGAATCGATGAACTGTGAACAGGGTTTGAACTGAACTGAATCGCTCAACCGGTATTATGAAGAAATGTAAATGAAATGTATTCTTCTTCAGTTCGAGGTCGAAAATTCCTGAGATGTGTGGCCCCTACCACCAAAACACCGGTATCCACGATGGATACTCTACTCTCTCTAACTAAAGTTTGGACTGTTTTATATGTAAATTTCTAAGAGGTTTTAGTAATATATCATTTTTAGGTTCTATGCTAAGGTAGTGTAAAACTGTCTTTGTTCAATTACTTTTTGTTTAAATATTACTCAATTTAAATATCACCTGGATTTTTCCGTTTTATAAATATTATCCAATTACCTGGATTTTACCGTTTCGATGTTTGTAAGAGATTAAGCGTAATCAATATTACTCGATTTCTGAAAATTTTATTGCATGTGAAATCAACGGCACCGATATTTCGATCGACCACGAAACCTATTGATACTGCACTACAGAGAACCAACAGCTTTCAGCAATTAAGAGTCAAAATCAGCTGCTGTTGGTATGAATCGGATTACTTCGACCTTCTACTAGGTAGGACACTATATGAAGATCCAAAATCACCTTCACACGGACACTACATCCATTTTTAAATATTTATCTTTAATGTCCGTATTTAGATATGAAAAATTACGCTAAACCCATAGCAGTAAATATAATTATTTTGTATAAATATTTTTAAGCTAAAATCTAAAAAAAAATTAAATATTTAACTATATAATTATTTTTCTTTTATTTTAACCAATACTAATCAGGTTTCTGTAGAAAACAAAGCAAAAATCAGTTGCATGTACAGTATACACACCAGTTAATGTAAAATTCCTGATTTATAAATATCAACTTTAGTTACACTTTTTTAGAACAATAAATAATCTGCACAGAAAATCTTTTTTAATTCACATAATTTAGATTAGTTTAAATAAATAAATAAATAAAGAAGTTCCAATTAAAAGGAAGCGTAAATTAGATAAATTTAAAAATTTTTCACGGTAAAATTTTAATAAACATCATTTTTAAAATTTCCATATACAACCGTACTACGAAGTTATGTAGTAATTTCATAACCGTTTCTCCTCTTAATGGAAAATGTTCATATAAACATAAGTCCTAAAATGCTTCGTTTGCTAGTTATTCTAGTGAAAGATTACGCTCGAATTTCAGCTACCATGAGAAAATGAAATGAAATTTTTAGAACGTTAATAAAGGGGGAGATTTAGTGGGTTCTTATGGTGTCAAGGCTGAAAAATTAAGTGAATAAGGTTCCAGAAACGTATGTGAAGTTTTTTTTTGAGAAATATGTGGTGAAACCCTATAAATTAGAGTAAAAAACCCTGTGTTTTATGTTTGATGTAAAATAACTTTGTTAAATCTGTAATAAATAAAACATTTAAAAGTGTTGTTTATTTAAACAACATTTGAATTCTGTACAAATGGTGTAAGATATGTTGAATAGAACTAAGAAAAGTTAGAAAAATTTCAGTTTTATTTAGAAAATAACATTAACTATCAAAATAGATAAATAAACGTTTCAAAAAACATAACAAATTTTAATTTCATTATCATAAATTTTTTCTCATGGAATAATATAAGATTACAACTGCGTGGCATTCACATGATGACTTGGCAAATTATCAGTAATTATTTTTTTTTAAAAGTGCATATCGTACATTTAATATGCACTATCATTCTATTTACTATCTATTTACAGTTCCTGCAGTAAGTTGAGTAAACATCATACAGACTACAATTATTAGCGATGGTAAGTGTTTTCTTTTAATTTGTTGGAATACAACATGTAAATCATTTTTAATTATTTGCATATATCTTAAATGCCAAAAAAATTCATAACACTAAGTAGCAGTATAACATGATTCATTATTTAAATAACTATTATACAACCTTAGAAAATCTTTTCCTTGGTCTGTAGTAATCTCAGAACCATTCAACCGATATGAAAAATGTTAACTATTTTAAATAATACTTCAAGAAGAGTGTCCTAGATCAAATAGTAATTAAATAACACCCTAATTTTGGAGGTTTGTAAGGCTTTAACAATTATTATAAAAGTTAATACGTGGTAACAAGTAAAAAAAAATAATATCTGATTGTGAGAAAGCCATTTAGTTAGATCTATTAAAATCTGTAATCTAAATCTATGACCGGAAATATACCGTGTAAATAAATGTTAAAATATTTTAAACTCCTATAGCTCTCGAATAGACCCTCCAAAAATACTCCGGTATAAAATTTAAACAATAGAATATTCAAATTTGACTTTTACAAAATCCTTTTTATCTTAAAATAATTTTTAGTATTCAATCATCGTTGCGATTTTAATAAATAAGCATGAAATATATAACGGTATTCAGCGGTTTTTTTTTCTAAATGTGTTCTACCTTACGAAAATACATATAATGGTTTTTTTTAAGTTATACACTCCTTGCGTCCTACTGCTTCTAATTCTCAACCAATTTAAATTAATAAAAAATTAAGCACTTAAATATTTGAACCGTTTTATATGTATAATTTGTTTAATATATTTAATGTGTACTATGTTACGAAAATAAGTTATAAAAAACGTTATCCAAGAAGTTCAATCTTTCTTGTATTCTATACCTTCTAAAAACCTTTAGCAACACCCCTTAATTCTAAACTGAAATCTTGAATTATTTGGTCACTTTTTCACAAACTTCATTTGTAGCTAGTAAAAACATCCAAGATGTTGATTATTTAAAGTTACTATCCAAATGTTCTTGTTAGCATAAGGAAATAGTACGATTCGTAAGGCCATTCACAGAAAACAAACTGCATTATTCAAATTTAATTTTCAACCCTTTTTAATTTATTAAAAGAATTTAGTTTTTTACGCACACCAAAAATCAATTTCATATCTTCATTTGTTCTCGAGAAATTAAAGAAATGGTAAATCTGATTCTTCCTGGATTTCAACCCTTTAAACTTAAGATTTCAAAAAATCCTTTCTTGGTGTACACTTATACCGCAAGAAAAAGTCGTATACTAATTTTCATCAATTTATCTTAAAATCATTTTATACATAATTAAATTTTTATCAATTTTACGGATGATATATATAGGTTTTATTCTTAGCTAAATGTCAAAAGACATATTGATAATAAAATAAAGTTAATGTAAGGGTTAGGTTAATATTGTTCAGTTCACACGAAATTAAACGTAGAGTTCATAAAATTTATCACAGAACCGTTGCATTGTTGGGTAATTAATAGTCCAAATGAACCTTTAAGGTGATATTTTACTTCTGTAATTTTAGTTAATCGATGGTAAATTATCTTCAAAATGACGAATAAAGTTAAAACTAAATTTTCTGGTACATTTATTTAAATATTGAAGGAAATTTTAATTCGGAAAGAAATATATTGCCAGCCTTATTCTTCGAGAATTGAAAAAAAAACTCTAATTTTCTATCAATTGGATTATATGAATATACCTCATCATTGTAACTTATAGACGGGTGTTAAAAACATAGCTTGGTTTCCGCATTTGCAACGGCATTTGTTTTCTTTTCTACTTTAAATTTACATCGATGCTTTTCTTGGAGTTTTATGTCTCCTGTACCCATCAATGTTCTACAAAAGTCTACTGGAAATCATTAAGAAAAAACTGCAATATCACTATACTTACTCTGCACTACCATCAATCGCAGATAAATCAATCTCCATTCGACAGCTTGTCATTTTATGCGACAGATTCTCTAATAGATATCCGAAACACTTTCTTCAGTATTATTATTCAGTATTAGTAAATTCTTAAGATGTTGGTAATTCGAATTTACGTTCAAAAATATGCTTGTGAGCATAAGGAAATACTGAGAGCCTTAATGCGATTCAGAGAAAACAAACAAGCTGAATGAAATTCAAACGTTACATTCAACCTTTATTTTGAGAATTTATAGCTTTTACGCACACCAGAACTAAGTTGAACTTCATTTGTTGTCGAGAAATTGTAGAAAAGGTAAATTTGATTGTTACTGCAGTTCAATCGCTTTAAACTTAGGATTTAAAAAATGCATTCTTATTGTGCACTCAGACCCTAAGAAAAAGTGTTGCATTTATTTTAAAAAAGATATTCAAAATTTAATGCAAGATAACAATTAAATACATCGCATACTAAATAACGAATCAAAAATTTAATGTAAAAATAATTATTTTTAAATATTTTAACAAAATAAAAACTATTTTAATTAAAGAGGGTGAACTCCAACCCAAGAGATCGAATTTTTTGCATCATCAGAATTATCATCTTAGTCATCACTCACTTTCATTATTTTATTGTGAAAAAATAATAAATTCCATAGTAACGTCAATACTACATAATGTTTCTTGTCTCATACTTTAAGCTTCTGTTTCGTTAACTTTATCACGATACTCCTTCCAGTTTTATTCATTCATGTTAGCCAGTTTATTTTCACGTAGCCGTTGAACATGTATCATATCAAAAGTTACGTTATGACCGACTACTTATCATTTAACGTCTGACCAAACCATCTCGACAGGATTTAAATCCGGGGGTGGGATGGAAGTAGTCGAAGAATGTCATGCATTTTTTGTAAAATTTCTTCAAAAAAATAAATATACTGATCCTGACGGGAACACACCCACCATGTGACTGGTCCGACCCCGTCACGCCGTCTGTAGCTAATCCTTAGGGGCTTTATCGGAGGTTAACTTCATGGCCGCAAAATATATCTCATTTGGCCGCTGTCAAAATGCCACCGATGCGAATGCCACAAGCTACAGTCACATCGGTATTCCACTAACATAAACTTCAAACAAAACACGTCTAGTCAAGTCTCAACCAAAACTGAATGACTTTCTGCCATTGAAGTTTGCTGCCTTTTAAAATAAGAACTTTCAGCCCGTCACAAAAATCACTACACCACGATTCATTTTTTGTGTGAGAAGCTGGTATGACTCGTCCAAGTACACTATCGGCCTACTTTCGTTGCTGAATTTTTTTACAACTGTCAGATATTGAATACGCCTAAACCTTACGTAATGTCGGTCAATGAAAATCTTTCTCATACTAAAGCCCAAATCATTTATTTTTCTCAAACACTTCTCTTTTTCTGAATAATCAATGGCATATTTAAGTGCTGACTGAACGCTAAAATTGAATGTTTTTAGTTCGGATAACAGGCACCGTGCCAGCCGTAGTTAAAGATACAATATTCGTTGCGGTAGCGGCAGCTATACGAAACGGGATATTAAGATTTAATAATAATAAATTTAGACCTATATAAGGAGATAAGTCCAATTTTTTACCGTTCCCAATATTTTCTTAAAATTTTACCAAGAAGAAAACTAACAAATTATGCAACAAAAAATATTTCTTTTGCGTGTAAAGAATTTTGAGACTAATACAACCTTAAGAATAGCTCGACAAAATTTAGAGAATTTTGGAAAAGTGAGAGGGATATAATGACTTAAGATACATGACCAAGTGGGTGTTCACGTGAAGGCCACATTACACAAAAAGTGAAGAAATTAATTAACAATTAATAAAACTACAAGTAGAAATACTAAATTATCGTAATTAATATAATTTCTTATACGTTTTTGGATTATTGATTCTCATTGTAAAAAAAGGTTATTTTTATCATTCGAAAATTTTTGGTGAGTTATTTTTCATCGTCAGAAAATATAAACTACTTAACACTAAATCAAACTTTAAAAGCACGTAAAGATTTTTTTTCTGTGTAATAATCAGCATATAAATAGAAAACCAATAATTACATACCATAGATATTTTCATTTATAAAATGAAGTAAAACATTCTAAAATCTACCAGCTATTGTCAAAGTTAAACTATAAGTATATACATGACTCGTAATAGAATTCAGTATGGAATGTAAGTATACTAACTAATTTTTTAATTACTGAGAAAGAAAAATAAATACATTCTCGGCTCAAATACATAACGAAATTCAAAAACAAATGCTATTAATAATTTCTGAAAACGACATGGTCTATGAGATTAGAGAAGTAAATCTTTCTAAGAAACATGACAACAAATTCTAATTTCATTATCAAGTACTACTTTTTCGATTCTAATATAACGGTATTTTTACTACTCATTATTTTAATGCCACTCATAAATAATAAAATCACTACTTTATCTGAAATTTTTCACACGTTACGCATAGAACTATTATAAATTTCAGTTGTATGGCTTTTACAAGATAACTTGGCAGATATTCAGTAGTGTAGCTGTTAATTAATAATTTGACATACTTATCTAATCAAGTCGACTGAACATCACATAGAGCATAAACTGATTTTTCCGTCAATCGCCATGATTACGTTTTTCTTTTCATTACTATATACTTTACTATACTTATACTTTACTATATGAACATATAGTAAAGTTTAATCATTTTTATTATTATTTACAATTATTATAGATGCAAATAAAATAAATTCATAGACATTATATAGGGAATCTTGGAGAGCTGCATCAAACCAATCAAATAATTTAAAAAAATAAATAAACAAAGATTTATACCACTATGTGACAGAACAGATAACAAAATTCAGTATTTATGAAGTTATTCATAATTTTTAATTTACATCAACTATAATTAGGAATGAGAATCTAAGATCATTAATAAACCATGTAAATAGGTGTTAAAATATTTACTGTCTGTCGGACTCTTCTGAAATATTTCCGTATACAATTTAATTGCTGTGATATTCGAACTTATATTTTTCAAAATCCGTTCTATCTTAAAAATATTATGATATAAGTAAAGAAAAATTACAAGCATTCTTGCCTCTAAATATACAAGCTTTTTTTAATATAATTATATTCAAGCGGCTTTTCTTTTACAAAATGTGTTCTACCTTAAAGAAAATATATAATGGTTTTTTTTAGTTTCAGGTTATTCGTTTCCCACGGTTTCTAACTCCCAACCAATTTAAATTAGTAAAAAGTTAAGTATTGTAATATTCGAACCGGTTTTTGTTTTATGTCTTTTATTTTAAATGTGTACTACCTAATAAAAATAGGTAAAAAAGGTTGTGCATGAATTTAACCTGTCTTGTTTTCTAACAGCCTTTGTCTACTTCTAATTCAAAATTAAAATTTTGGAATATTTAGTCCCGTTTTTCAAAAATATCTTTGGTAGCTACTAATGCTTTATGCTTTAAAATTTTAAATTATTATTCAAATATTCTTTTGTTCACAAGAAGATAGGAATGGTTGTTAGAGCATTCATAAAAAATATAAGCTGAATAAAATTCAAAATTTATTTTCAACCTAGATTTTATTTTAGAAATTAGTTTTTTCTAACGGTTATTATTTTTATTTTATTTTACCGCATTACTACTTGTATTAAATTTACATGAAAACTATCACTAATCAAGATTAAAATTACAATCTACCTTTCAAGGAAACATATATTAGATAGCATTCTCCCATTTAATAATTTTCAAAATTATTCCTGCTATACATAACAAATGTTAAAAAAAATTTTAGTTTGTATCTATGTATTTGTAACTCATTATTTTACCGCTTCCATCAATGATTTTTGTTCAAGAAAATGGGTGAAACTGTTTCTTTATTCTAGGTACATCACAAAAATAATAAGTATCGCTGTTTTTAGAAGACGTGTTTGACGGACATAAAAATATTAAAGCCATAATGTTATATTTTTATTAAATTTTAATAAATATTACATGACATGGCGTCTCATAATACACTATAATATGTCTGAAATTTCGAAAATATTATAAGATTTTCCATAAGTAAGATAGAATAAAAACAAAAATATATGTACATTTCTATTATAGAAAAATAAAGATGTTCACCTGGAAAGAAAAAATATTTGTTTGCTTCATCAGGCATTGCAACAAACTTGCTTGATGGAGGGCGGACTGCGCATTCAGCACTCAAGTTGCTATTGAACATCCACACAAATTCAGACGCAATGTGTAACATAAAAAAGCATTCAGGCATGACTGCAGTTTTCAGAAAATGCAAAATTTTATCTGGGATGAATGCACCGTGGCTCACAAGCATTCACTTGAAATCGATAGAAATCTGAAAGATCTTATAGGTCGAATTGTGATAACTGTACGCGTGGTGGCGTCAGAATTAAAAAAAAAAAAATTTTACATATTTTTTCACCAAAAAGGCCCAAACAATTTATAGTTTGATTTGAAATTTTTTTTAATTTTTGGTTTTACAACGTTTGATCAGGACAACGTCTATCGGGTCCGCTAGTTTAATTATAAAGATATTCCGAATTGTAAACAAAATTGATCACCTAACCCTTTCGTGAAAGTATGTGTTATAATCTTATCAATTGCTGTAATAAATAACAGAAAATAATATACATATATAATAAACTTTACTTAAATGGCATTTTAAAAGTTTAAACTACATAATGAAATATCCAAATTTTATTATACATAATTCCATATATACGCTGTGAAATATTTATATCTATACTAAGAGAAATGCTGTAATGAATTAATATTTAAATGTTTGCAATATGACGGTAGAAAATTTATTTTACTTAGTTCTGAAACTGTACATTATTAACTAAAAAAATTTTTGAAAAAATAAATTTATGCAATAGAAGTGGCTAATAAAATACCACCAAGATTCTCTAATCTATAAGGAAGTGGAAGTAGAATGGTTTATTGAACTTAAAATGCAGTATAAGTTATTTAAATAGGAACTGGTAATGAATGAATATTTTATTAGAGTTTTAGTATCTTTTTAGAAATACCTAATATATTATAGTTGTTTAAAATTACAAATCCTTATTTTATATAGTTCAGGAATAATAATATAATATGAATAATGAAGTTTATAAATTTATGTGTTATAATTTGTAAAATGTTTTTTATTAATAACTATATTGTTTATTTTTCTTCCAGGTTTTCAAATTTGTAGTATTGTTAATTATGTCGGTATTAAATTTCGCTGACTCCAGTAACATACTTTCGTTTTGTCCCACACCATCGTATAGCCATCAACTTCCATGCCTTGCTGTCATTCAAAGTTTAATCGATAGAGGTCATAATGTTACAGTATTTTCTTGTAATCCTGAAATCTTGGTAAGTATTAAGTTTATTATTAAATTATCTCATGCATGACCTAAAATTTTCATAAGATTTTTTCTTACAAATACCAATGTTTCATCAAAACAGTAGTCGACTTGAGTCACAACTCATTCCAGAAAGTGATATATTAACTTCTTAGAATAATGGGCATCCGATGCTAAGCTTACTAGGAAAAACGAGAATTGAAGTGTTTTCTTTTTGCTATTTTCGTAAAGATTGTACAGATGTATATTTTCTTTTGAAACCTACTGAAAGGTAGTTGATATTCAGAGATTAATTTTGTTTAACTAGATATTGACTGCGGAGTTAATACCACAAACCTTGCAGAAAACAATTCAGTATGATAAGAAAAAGTATTACAAAAACTGTAAATAATTATTATTACAGAATTCGTTTTCACATATGAATGAAATTTAGATTTTATAAAATTACTGTTATAAGCATTATAATAATATATTGTGCATATAAAATATACATTAATAACCCAAAATGGGGAACATAAGTTTATTATTTTACACCACTTAACACAGTTTTTGTTATAGTTGTGATGGTTATAAAAAAATTCCTGAATTACAAGAGGCATTAATCAGGTATTCTTTCTCTTAGAGTAGTCATTTTAACTATTTAGTCGATCTTTGTGGCGATTAGGCTTAACGTTTTATTTGAATTTCGGATCATAACTGTATACTTGGTTCTGTGAAGAAAATAATAATATTTTCCTTAATATAAATTAAGGAAAACAAACCTTTTCCCTCAGTAATTCAGGGAATGGAAGTGTGTTATTCTTTATAAACGAGTGTAATTTTTTGTATGTTAAAAAAATTTATATCTAGACTAGTCGGCCCGTCTAGCTTGAACTTGGACCCCCGGGGTTCAGGTCTGCCAGGCGAACCCCTATGCCAACTCAGGGGCTCCTCGGGGCCTCCCAGGGACACGAGACCTACTCGAATGGCGCAGAGCTTGCTTCGCTCGCAATTTCCGTGTTGCAGGGGGACGGCAACTTGGACACCCGAAGAGCTCGCTGCGGTCGCTATTCCCGTCTACCGAGAGGGCTCCGCCCCCTGGACCCCCTCACTGTTCCTTATCCACATGACTGTGAGAGTAATACTGAAAAATAACAATTAACGGGTTCAAGCCAAATAGAAACCTGAAAAAGAATTAAATTACAAAAGACATAATAATTGAAGTTATGCTAATTAAGTAATCACACCTTTGACAATGAAAAATTCATAACTTTTTTTTTGCCATTAAGGTAGAAATACGATAATGAAGTAAAAGTATTAATCCATTTTTTCCTTAAAAATCACCTTTAAGTTATAACTTCACCCTCCTTGGGAGTGAAAAAATAATGAATACTTTTAATAATTTAACCTTCAAGAGAGCTCGTGCTTCGGTAAGCGGTTCAAAATCTTGTATGATATAATACGAATATATTCTGAAAATCTGAAACCAATCGATCAGTTGATTCTTCGAGACATTTCCAGATAAAATTCATCTAAAACCTTGTCAGTTATGCCAAGAAACATGAGTAAACATTTGGTTGCGACGGATCGGAGAGTTTTTTTGTTTATCCTGAACAAACAAAAATCATAAATAGTACAGAAATAGATATTGTTTGTAAGATTATCTTATCAGATCATCTACAACTACTATGGCAATTTAATATGCATGTATATTATATAACAATATAAACGTAAGTATTCATTCTAATCCGTACGACATTAGAATTACTATGATTGTACTTTTTCTCCTCAAACAAAAATACTTTTTAATCTGAAAAAATTAAGTGAAAAAAAGTAATTTTCCAAAGATAAATAATTTACTGATATTAACATTTGATAATTTAGTGCTGCAGTACTTAATAAAGTTTAAATTTAATAAAGGGCTTACAGTTCAACAATGAAAACAAAAGGACGTTTAACTTTGTTTCCCCTTCTCTCTCACTGACTACCTCGTTCTGTCAATCTTCCTTGATTTATCTTACTTTAATATCATAATTTCTCAAATCAAAGACATTTTTTACCTAAATTTCTTACTAAATCAAACGAAATCCATCACTAATACATGATACACGACAACTGTATTACGTAATATTAATCCAGGTTTGATTTAATTAACCCACCGAATTGGTTTAGTGTTGAACGCGTTTCCGAAATCAGCTGATTTGAAAGTCAAGAGTTCAAGCGTTCAAATCCTAGTAAAGACAGCTGCTTTTATACGGATTTAAATACTAGACCGTGATATCGATGTTCTTTGGTGGTTGGGTTTCAATTAACCACACACATCGGGAATAGTCGAACTGATACTCTACAAGACTCACTTCATTTACATTCATACATATCATCCTCTGAAGTAATACCTGAACGGTAATTCCCGGAGGCTAAACAAAAATGAAAAAGAAAGGTTTGATTTAATTAAATCTTTTTTTTTGTTTGTTTTAGAATTCACATCCAAATCTTCACATGATCAATATGAATATCTTATACGACGTATATCTAGATTATCAAAGAAAAAATAATTTCAACCTTCAAAAATACCTCTGGCCATCAGAATGTTTATTACCTATAGTAGATGTATTGTCAATTTGTATGGATGTAATATTTAGTTCCGAAACAATGCAAAATATACTCAGGTTAGTTTTTATTACTTAACTTGACTTTCTTTTTTGATTGGTCGAGTGATATAGAAGTGAATTGAAATTATTGTAAAATAGACGTTTAAATTACATCAAATATTTAGTTTTATTACAATTAATAGTATTATTACAATATGAAATTTTGTTTTAGAAATATATATATATATATATATCAATTAGATAATATTTAAAAATCTTCCGTACACAAGCTGTGTTAGTATTACATTAGCCACTATCATGAAAAATAATGACTAAACTCCAATTTTCTGTAATAATTTTAAGATTTTTTTTTCAAATGTAAAAGTAAAAATAAAAAAAAAAATGTTTAGGTTAATAGTTAAATTATTTTTTTACAAATAATATGGTTTAAGGATTCATTTAAGGCAGCTGTTTTAATAATATACTTACTACTATTACGTTTTTTTTTTAATTTAATGATCGTTACTTGACAAAAGAATATGATAATAAATAATATTTATCACTAGATATTATTATGTGCTTTTATGAATTTTGAAAATATCACATAATGTTTCAGTTTCATTCTGTTTCATTCTGTTATTTAAAACAAGGATAAGTAATTTGAAAAACTAGGTTAAAATAAAAAAAAAACTTAAGAAGAAGTTAGTGGAGAAGACTATGCCATAAATGAATGTGTAAAGATGAGCGAGAAAGAATGGCTAATTTGGATCCTATGACTAAATATCCTTTTGACATGCAGAGTGAAGGTATAGTTGTAATAAGATAAGAAAGATGGAAGTGATAAGGAAGAATGTTCAAACTAATTGAAAAATAAGAAGAGATTTAAAATTGGTATTACGGAAAGTAATTATTGAAAATGGGATCGTGGATCTCAATTTATATGAGTTATCATGTAGATATATCATAGATTATGTTAGAAACACTGTCTAAAATACTAACAAAACAAACTAAAAATTAAAAAGCATACAAACATTATGACGGTACAAAGGTTGATGTTAAATTAGACGGTACTGTTGTAAAGAAGGTTGACAGTTTTTATTATTGGGAAAGCACCGTCACTAGCTATAATAAATGTGCCACAGAAGTAAAAAGAAGAATAGCTCTGGCAAAACGAGCTTTCCAGGATAAAAAGAATATACTGACTGATAATCAAATGAGTATGCAAATAAGGAAACAGTTCGCTGAAACTTATGTCTGATGTGTTGATAGGACATGTACTACGACATGACCAGTTCTTGGCGAATATATTTGACGGCAAGGTTTTGGGTAAAAACCTAGAGGTAGATCGAGAGTAACCATCTTCAATAATGTTAAAGAAGAGATGGGTCTTGGTTCATATAATGGCATTTTATGTCGTTCAGGCTTCGTCCATCTTTAGTAATTCTACTTCCTAAATAACAGAATTCTACCTCCATCATCTTTTCACTTCCTATTTTTATATTCAGTGGTCCATTTACATTATTCCTATTACGTATTATTACTTTCGTTTTGTTCTTGCTTATTTTCAGGCAGTAGTTCTTGTGTACGACTACATCTTTTTACTAGTTCTAAATCTTTTTTACTCTCAGCTAGAATTACTATATTACCAGCAAATCGTACTATCATTATCTTTTCAACGTGCACTGTTACTCCAAATCTAAATTGTCCTTCAACATCATTAACTGATAATTCTATGTAATGATTACAAAGTAACGGAGAAAGGGAACATCCTTGTCGGTTTCAACTTTTTATTACGGCTTCTTCCTTAGGTTGTTCATGAACATCTTATTCCAGTTTACGGTATCGAATGCCTTTTCAGGATCTATAAATGCCAAGTATGTTGGTTTGTTTTTCTTTAAACTTCCTTCGACTATTAATATGAGCTCTAAAACCGCTTCCCTTATCTCTATATGAATTTTTGATCTTCTGTATTGTCTGATCTTTTGATCTCTTAAACTGAAAATTCAATATATAAGCTGAAATGAGTAGATTACAATAAAAAAAAGTTAACAGTAATAGTCAAGAACACGCTCTAATAAACGACCGATATTAATCCCTAAAAGTCACATTTTATTTACCGAGGAAGAGACCAACATTATATTTTTTCCTTCTTCACTGATTTTTGGAAGTTGTCAGAACGACTGGGAATTTCTTTTTTGTCTGAAGCCCTTTCTGGTCCAACCTCTGAAAGGAAAGTAAGTGTAAGAAGTTGTTGCGTGAACCTCAACCATATGTCATCCCTAACCGCAAATCGAACCTGAAATTACCCGAATGAAATATAGAAACCTATGTAGAATTTGCCGATCTGTAACCACGATTATGTGAAAAAATAAAAAAAAACCAATAACTATAGTGAATAATATAACTTTCTGAAAACTGGAGTAAAGTATGAATGGAATTGGAGAACTTTAACCCCTTGAAACACTCCGGAGATTAAAAAAGAAATTGAAAATAATTAACTTGTTTGTTAATTGATAAAAATGTAAATACATTGATGTGTTATAATTATAATTGTTTATTTCACACATCATTAGTTACACTAATCTGAATTTAAAAAAAAAATGTTATAAGAATTGAGACCTTTATACTGAAATGACGGATAATGTTAAATTTATTTTACCTATTGACGATCAGTTGTAACGTTTATAGATATTTTTATTTTTTTTTAATTTCAAGTTAGTATAATTAATGATACATGAAGTAAAAAATCATAATTATGACACATAAATGTTCCTGAGGATGAATTACTAATCCGAAAGCGCACGAACATACTATTATTGGTAATTGGAAACTATTACAGAAAAAATATACATCCATTTCGACCCTTACATTGATAAGAGGGAAAACTTACCTTTTTCAAGTTAAGTATTTAATTTTTTTTTTGTGAATTAGATTATTAGCGACTTATATTGTCGCCACATCCCTAAGTATATCCAAAAGCAAGAACAATTTCCCTGAGGGCTGATTTTTATAATTTAGATAATATTTTTTATCAAATTTATGTTAAAACAAATTTTACATGAAAGGTTAATTTATTAATTCTCCCAAAGGCAATAAATGGAACGGCTTGCCGTCAACAGTGCACCTTCAGTTCAAAGGTAACAAGTTATAGGAACTCGTCATTATTATTTTTATCATAATTTGATAACAAAAACCAAAATCAGTAATATCTTTTTCTTATTTTCAGGTCAAGTGATACAAAATTTGATTTGATTCTTTACGAAGGACTATATCCAGGCGCATTAGCATTAAAACATCATTATAATGTACCGTCTGTTGTCATTTTTACTGTACCATTATACATTCCAGTATTATATTCAATGGGCAATCCAATTAATCCGTCATATTTATCATCATTTTTAACCAATTACAGCGATAAAATGACATTTTATCAACGGATAATTAATTCGTTTTATACCTTATATGAAATGTACGTTCACAATTACTATATGTATCCAAAAATGGATGCTGTAATGAAAAAATATTTTGGAAACGATATACCTTCATCGAAAGAACTTGAAATGAATAACAGTTTATTAATATTATCTGGAGATTTATCACAATCATATCCGATACCATTACAACCAAATACTATAAAAGTTGGAACTCTACATATAAAACCAAATAAACCTCTACCAAAGGTAAATACACAAAAATAATATTTTTTTTTTTATCATAAGAAATGTAATTATTTTATTTAATTTAACCAATCCACAAAATCTTTACTTATTCATTTTTTTTTTTTAATATTACTTTAAAATCTAATAGGTATACGATTTTAATAGTATATTAGAAAAAAATGTAGCTGTTGAAAGAAATTTGTGTCTAATATCTAAATAAAAATTGAAATCTAATTATACTCATTAAGCTTAGTAATAAAAATAATAAAAAATAATCATATTGATTATTGTTCATCAGTTGCTCACAATTGATCAACAATTCCAGTAATATAAAAAACAGATTTTATAGGGACTAAAGAATCACGAAATTATATAATAATTATATTATGCTGTATAGAATCGCGAAGGTGACAATCACCTTGGCGAAGTTTCATGTCAGTACAGCAACTGACACGGTTTTTCCTGTTTAGCCTCCGGGTATTACTGTCTGGTATTACTTCAGAGGATGAATGAAAATGATATGTATGAGTGTAAGTGAATTGTAGTTTTGTACAGTCTCAAGTCCATTTCTGAGAAGTGTGGTTAATTGAAACCCAACAATCAAAGAACACCGGTGTCCACGATCTTGTATTCAAATCCATATAAAAGTAACTGCTCTTTATTAAGACTTAAATGCTGGAACTCTCGATTTCGAAATCAGCTGATTTGCGAGGACGCGTTCACCAGTAGACCAAACCGGTGGGGTTAACTGACACGGGTTTGCTGCTCCTCAACGCAATCTACACGTTAAACTTGAATAACAGGACTGTTTCATGTCTTTATCAATATATCATGTTAATTTGTTTTGCTAATGTACGTCAACTGATAAACATTCTGACTTTACTTTTTTATATTACTGGGCGTTTGCCAAATGAAAAATTAAATAAGTAAAAAAATGTAGTATAGTTATGCTCATAAATTAATCATTTAACGGTTTAAATCATTTATTAAACAACAAATTGGTTCGGTTTCATTTATTAAACCACGAATAATAAGAAATGTATTATTTCTATAAATTTTATATGGATTACATGTAAATGAAATAGGATCGGTAAGAGTTTTGTAAAATCTTTTTCTTTTTTTTGGTATATCTGCATTTTTTTATATTATTATTTATTCTTTTATGAATTAGTAATTGTTATCTTTAGGATTTATTATTAAAATTTATTGCCTTAGAACAAATTGAATTTCAGTTTTTTTTGTTAATAGTTTTATACCATACGTAGTCACTTCATACCATATTTTTCCCTTTTTTAATAAAACTAGTACAATGACCTTTACGAAACGAAAAATTGTTACATTTTCAGTACTTTCATTAACATAACATCATTTACTAATAAAACAAGCTGTAGTATATTTTCTTTCAAATTTTATTTTTCCAGTATGTGATTACGTTTCTGTACGCTACTCAGTACTATCAAGTGCTGCTATCTAGCGGCGATATTCGTAAAAGTACATTTAAAAAATGAATAAAATTACATATTCGAGTCCAGCGGTTCATCAAATGGAAAAATACGATATAAATGATAAATGAAATATATCATTCATATATATATATATATATAATCCGACGATGATATATGAAATACATGTGCTATTAAAATGTTACGTCTAAGAGTTCAAATTATATAAGTGTTAATCTGAATTACTTTAAACGATTTCTGTATTATTTACAAATCAATCTCAGCGTACGAAATTGTTTTGTTTTTTTTACAGGATTTACAAAATTTAATGGATAATGCAAAAGATGGATTCATTTATTTCAGTCTTGGAAGTAATATGAAAGGTACATCATTACCGGTGGATAAACGAAATGCTTTTATGAAAGCTTTTAAACAATTTCCTAAAATTAAAGTACTAATGAAATGGGAATCTGATATCGAATTTCCGGATAAACCGGCAAATGTATATCTTAAAAAATGGTTACCACAGAATGATATATTAGGTAAATTATAAGAAATTATAATTTTCAGAATATTAATCTAATTATCAGAATTATTTTATAAAAATATAGAACGGTAACGTTAGAGGAATCATAAAATACAATCTATTTTTTATTTCAGAAGTCCTCTGATTTACGAGTTATGCTATATAGTAACTGTTTGAGTTCAGTAAGTAAATTAAATGATGGTAATATAGCATCATGATAAAATAATATAAAAGAATCGAGTAGGAAGAAAAATTAATAGGGAATATCGCACTGTCAATCATTTTTTTTCATTCTTTTTCATCAGTGGTTTAATAAGACAGCTTTAGAAAATATCTAGCTACCCATTACGTGTAACGATAACCATCAAACATTTTTGAATGACTAAAAATTCCAAAATCGAATGTCAGTAGGCCATGGAAGGAAAACTGGAAATGAATAACAAACATATACTGTTTGTAACAAACTGATATTTAAAATTTTTGCACTTTTAGATTCACTAACATTATATATAAAAAAATGTTCAATGAAACGGATTTAAACAGATTTTATTTAATTGATTACTAATAAATATATTTGAAATTAAAAAATTTTTTTTTTTTTAATTTCTTATAACATCAATTCTTTATAAGTTGGGACACAAATAATAGGAGTAAGAGTTATTTGTTGTTAGTCTTCAGTATGGTTTTATTTTAAGCCGGTTTTATTCTACTTTTTTGGCATCATAGTTTGACGGCTATGCTGCAAGAAGGAAGGTAATCCGGTTATCAGCCAAAAAATGAAGTACGTGTTTTTAATTCTTATAATATTTCATCACCAAGGGACCCCAAAAACAAAAAAATGAAGATTTTCGTACCTAAGCATCTATTTACTGTTGGCGTGTTTGATGCTTAATATCTTTTGACTGGATGAACCGATATTGATGAAAATTTGTGCAGAGTACAGAGACTCGTGTACATGTGGTAATTTGTTTGTATAATTTTGGGTCAATATCTACAGGAGAATGGGTAGATAGATTATTGTGGTCAATATTCTCAAAATTTTGAAACATAACGATACTTCATATTACGCTCAGTACAAGTGTGCACACTTAACTTGGTACTTTAAAAAAAATTGCCCCAAAATTTCCCTCTTCCTCAAAACTCAAAAAGCTACATTTTAATTTAGTACATATATTTCTGAATTTTTTTCTATGTCTTTCTAGGGAATGGTAACGGAGCAAGTGAAACAAAAAATAATTTGGAGCAATATTTGTCGTAGGGGAGGGGATCAAATTTTAAAAATATAGATTTAGGGTATTTTTTAAAACATTTTTTTGATTTATTAAAAATATTATATAGTTAAAAATTGAAATAATAAAGTTTAATGAATTACAATCAAATTTCATAATAATTCACCATTCACTCCAATAAAGACATTTCAGGCAACTTTTTATTGGTTGTACATTTTTCCGTGGAATTATTTTAGTTTCCTCAATTTGACTTCTTTTTTTTCACCTCCGGGACCATCAGTAAGTACTGCTTCAGGGGAAGAGATGAATGAATTGTAGCGTGTTTGAAAATACATTGCCTGACCGGGATTTGAACTCGGGACCTACGGATGAAAGACCGAGACGCTATCACTTGCGCCGCGGAGGCCGAAAAAAATCGAACTTAGTAAAAATAGAAAAAAAGGTGATTGTAGAGCTGGTAGAGCAGAAAAAGATTAAAAAATACTGTTTTTTATAAAAAATTTTAATCTATTTTTTTGTTTTCTTTAAACATTTAATGATAATTTTAAAACACAACCTCATCGTATATCACCGCCAAACCAAAACAGAAATCGTTGGTATTATTTTCAATTGACTTTTTTTTTTCTATTATATAAGAATAAACGCCAGGAAAATAGTACAACTTTACTGTCAACTTTTTTATTATTGAAATTAATAAATCAGTGAAAATAGCGAAAAAAATTTACGTATGTGCCATGTACTAACGTCTAAATATTTTACTTTATCATGCTCTTACATACTATGAATATGTTTGTTTATTTACAATTCAATAAATAAAGAAATGCAAAAAGTAAAAACGTGTTATGTTTTATGTTTCAGCACATAAAAATTTGAAACTATTCATAACTCAAGGCGGTCATCAAAGCCGTCAAGAAGCTGTACATTATGGGGTGCCAGTATTAACATTACCATTATTCTGGGATCAAGAATGGAATGCAAAGAAAAGTGAACATGAAGAAGCCGGACTTACGATTAACTTTTTTGAAATAACTTATGATAAAGTGTACCAGAAGTTGAATGAATTATTAACTAATGACAAGTAAGTAAAACTGTCTTACATTTAATATAAAATAATTATTGGCGTTATTTACTCTAAGTTTCTAAATGCTTTTTCATTTTCCTGAATAGCCTCCGGGAATTACCGTCAGGTATTACTTCAGAGGATGATTGATGATGATATGTATGAGTGTAAATAAAGTGTAGTCTTGTACAGTCTCAGTTTGACCATTCTGAGATATGTAGTTAATTGAAACCCAACCATCAAAGAACACCGGTAACGAGGTTCTAGTATTCAGATCCGTATAAACGTAACTGCCTTTACTAGGACTTGAACACTGGAACTCTCGACCTCCAAATAAGCTGATTTGGGAAGACGCATTCACTATTACATCATGATGTAGTGGTGGATGAATTGTTAATTATAAATAATAAGAACATTAATTTTTTTACGTCAGTGCGGTCGACGAACTGTATTAATTATTAATAGAATAATTAGTTGTTGGTATTTTATACTTAAATTTTTCTTGTGTTAATTAGAAAAAGATTAGCCAAATTTTTAGGACAATTTTAAGAAAGATGAAAACGTTTTAGCCATCTAGTTTTGATTGAACTTTAAAAACCTTAACATCAACCGAATAAATATATGTTTATATGTATATTGATTTCTGGTTTTATTTTTTCTAGATACAAAAGAAATATGGAAAGATTATCGGCTATTTCAAAAGATAAACCAATAGAAGGTGGAGAAACTGCTGCATGGTGGATAGAATATGTGATAAGACACAAAGGGGCACCCCAATTAAGACCAGCTGTAAAAGATTTATATTGGTTTCAGTACCTGTTATTAGATATTATTGCATTTATTTCGGTATTGTTATTTGTGTTCATTTATTTGATATATTTTATTGCAAAAAGGTTTTTGTCTCAATCACCAAATAAGGTTAAAATTAAATCACAATAAGTAAACGAAGAATCGATTTATTTTTATAATTTCCATTACTGGAGTTTATTGGAGATCTATTTTTCCTTTCACGCCTTCAAATAATGAATATCTTCAAAGATTATTTTTTGTCTTAATGTTTTCCTAATTCTTGAATTTTAACGAAATGCTCACCATATCTGTTTATTTATTTATTATACAAAAACAAACAGAAAAATATTTAGATGAGAATAATCGGGAAAAAGTTTTTTTTCATCATTAAGTATTTTTAAATGTTTATATCCGGTAAAGTATAATATTTAAATGTCTTTTAGATGAATGAAACAATCACGTGATTAAAAGAAGTTTATAGATACCCACTGGTGACTTTCGTTTAAACCCTCAAATGTGTAACTACTAATTTCATTATACGCCTGAAAAATACTTAAAAAAAGGTTATAATAGCGAGTAAATATCAATTTTATATTTCAAAAAATAAACTTCCATTACTTTTCCATTCAGAAAATCATAAATAAACGCATGTCAACTTAAGATTTATCATATAATTTCTGAATGTTTTGATCTTACAAAAATATCTTATAAATATACGACTTTTCATGGTATCTTGATTTAAATTAATTTGGTACTAGTTAAACTGCAACAAAAGAAGGTATTTATTTTTTTATTTAAAATCGAATTAAAATATGAAAAATGTTATTTCCCCTTATCGAGGCTGTTACAGTAGGGATAAAAATAATGACGTAATTTTCAGTAGCAGCGTCGTCAATCTGCTGTATTTATAACAATGTTGTGACTGTATTGTAATCAAAATTGCTAAAACTGGTGTTAATTTCATTTAGATTTTAAGTTGTATTCTAAGATGTCAAATGCAAAAATATATTTTTTCAATGACTTATAGTTTTAATGTTTCCTAATTAACTGAATTTCTCTGTTTCATTGTTTGTAAGAGATTACGCGTAATTAAATTAGTCCACTCATTAAAACATTATGAATACATTAGTTACCGTCTAATTTACCTTATTAAAATCGTACCGAAAATCAAAGGCAGCTATATTTCGATCGACCGAGGAATCTAATAAGCAATACTAAAAAAATGCAGCCGATCTACAATAAAAATCAGCTGCTGTTAGTATGGATCAGATTATTTCAACCCTATACAAGATAGGACGCCACATGGAGATCCAATATAATCTTTGGACACTACATGGAGATCCGATATCATCTTCAGACAGACACCACATCCATTTTTAAATCTCTATTTTTGAAGTCCGCGTTTGGATGGGGAAAAATTTAGTTAAAATAAGTTTTTTAAACTAATATATTTTTTCCTCTGATGTGTACGTTGCAATCTGTTCAACTAGTTAACAATAAGCAACACCGACTCAATGAGATGAGGATGATATGATGACATGAAAATGAATGTAGTCTTGTACAGACTCATTGCTGAAACTATTCTTCCACCATATGTACTCGTAAATAAATCACATAACACTTATGTAATCTGTTTAGAATGTTCACCGTAAAAGATACAAGTAAAATAGCGGAGATTTTTCAAATTGATCATCATTTTAAACCATTTCTGTTATGTAGGATTGAAATAAACTAAGTGTAAGCAAATAATTACCCAGTAACATCATGCAACAAATAAATATATTAAAACATACAGCTACAAAAGTAAAAAAAAAAATCATGCCTCATTTATTACAGGTAAGTTAAGTTAACATCATATTTGGACTTAACGCTCGGTGCAGTGTTGCGATAGACACCCATATACACGTTTCTTTGAACATTATCGATTACGATAAGAGCTGTAGAGCCGTTACAACCAGCTATTACGTATGCAGCAGTTTTAGTAATAATTTTAATGTGGTTTGTAATTGGAAAACTTTATATTTAGTATATTATGGGTAGCTCTATTATCTACTGTTTTCAGCTGTAAAAGATTTATACTGGTTTCAGTACCAGTTATTAGATATTATTGCATTTATTTCAATCTTGTTATTTATATTCATTTATTTGATACATTGTATTGTTAAAAGGTTTTTATCACATACATCAAATAAGATTAAAATAACATCACAATAAGTAAAATGTATTTGTTATTTGTACAATAAATGTAATATAATATTTTATAAATATATATTTTGTCTGTTATTTATATCTTTTCCATAACTGGCGAACATAGGAAATATTTTCTTTTTCTTTAACACCTTTAAATAATAAATACCATCAAATATGTTGCATAAATATGAAATGAAGATAAATACGTAGCAGTCATTGACGACTATATTTTTTGAAATCTCAAATATTTCGATAAAATTTGTGAAGTCAAATCTACATTATTTGGTTTTAGTATGTCAGTAATTATTTAAAAATTGTTCCTACCTTGCAACCAATTGTTTTCAAATTTTAACAATCCTCAGTCTAGAATGATTTCAAATTTGGAAATACTCTGAAAAAATGTACACCACACACACACACACACAGAAACCCAAACAAAGTTCATTATTGTATGCATTATGGATGTAAAATGTAATAGTATTTTTTATGCAGCGCGTTTTACTGCTAACACGATTTTTCCGTCACTGCAAATTTCAATGCTTATAACTCGATAACAAAGTCATTAAAATAAAAATATGTTTCACCATTATTTTTGTTGTAAAATTTTAAATGGAAGTCAAGTATCAAATATCCACCTTCCTATTTTAGAAAATTAAGTTTGATTCAATGCAGCGGAACTAAGATGGCGGAAAAAAATTAAAAACCCATCATAATGCTGATTTTTTTTTCTTAACTACATAGAATTTCATTTTTTCTGCCTCAAAATACCTCTCTGGTATGCAGTATAAAACTCTTTCCTCACTTAAATAACACCCGTTACACACACACACACACACACACACACACACACACACACACACACACACACCACATATAATTCTTTTTTAATGAACTCAGTCCTGCAGTAGACCTATATAATAAAATACTAGAGACGTGTTTTCACGACATAACGTTCACTACAACGTACGTTAAGCAGGAGTGCCTATATCGAAGTAAGTAAGCTCTGCCTCGCTTACTCAAAACTACACACACTGTGTACATAGATATGTTTCATCTAATGCAAACATTAACCGAGTCAAGTGCATAAGAGATGGAATATCTAATATTAACCTTGTAAAGAATGTGATGGTAATTTGGTGACGCAATAATAAAAAAACTATATTATAACTATACATTTTGAATAATGATAATAAAATAATTTTAATGTCTTATCAAAGAACAGTTTATTTTTTAACTGTAAATAAAACCGGTGTAATCTGTACGATATGTTTTATTAGATAACACTAAAATTATGTTATATAATAGTATTTTATTAAAAATTGTGTGCATTAAACGCGTTTCCCTCTTTATATCTATAGCTGTTTACTTGAAAATTAAGATAAATTAACATCTATTCAAATAATACGTTTATCTCTTTACATTTTTTAATCGTAACGAATTGGCTGCACATCACATACTTGTCCTTTCCCAAAGCTGGATAAAGTAGATCCTTATCGGTTCCAGAAGTACTTTGTAAAATAGCTGTTTGACAACGATAACCGAGAATTTTTGCCTAATAACCAATACATTTGTTTAAACTTAGTGTTCAGCTGCTTCCTTTTTCTCTCGCATGATGTTTCCCCATCAGATGACAAACCAGATGCAAACCTGTATACTTTATGTTGTCAGCACGAGAGATAAAAATTACAACCAGGTGGACTGTGAGCAGTCTTCATTTCTCATCGCAAATGTTACATCATTAGATTTGGCTGGATTAATTTGGCCTTCCACTGATTTGATTCAATTCAGACTTTGATTCAGTTCATGTAATTTATCTGAAGTTACTGTTGGGACCGCAAAGATCACCGTGTCATCAGCAGACGAAGTAACAGCGACGTAGTCGGAAGTTGGAAGATCCACAAATAAATATAGCACAAAATGGGGGTCCCGGAACTGAGCCATGAGGAACCCCATGATAAACTTAATGTCAAAAACTCAGATAATTCTTGATTACGTTTAACCTCGAAAAAATGACCACCAAGATAACTATGTAGAACCAGTTAAAACGGTTGAGACAAATTCAGTTTCAGCTTACTAGGCATCCAGATTTTGTCGAAGGCCTGCTGGAGAACCAAAAGCACTGCTGAACAATATTTCTTACTTCTAAGCACCTGTTTACTACATTAACAATTCTGTGGGTTTGTTCTATTGTCGAATGACACTCTGAAAACCAAATTGATAGTCAGGAATAATATCCTGGTTCACTAAACAGGTTTCCATCTTCTCGAGAGAAGTAGAAACCTGATAAATTAAGTTGCAGACGCGAGGATGATCAAGTAACTGTGGAAAATTAATTAAATAAAAATAAAACTTTTACAAAATTAACTATTAAAACAACAAAAGGTCTTACCTAAATATTAAATATTTATCAAAATTTGTTGTTGTATTACTATTGCAGCATATTTTTAAAATTTCATTTTTAAAAAAATAGATTGCTTAATAATTAAAATAAAAGTACTTATTACAAACAGTAATCTAAACTGTTTTTATTAAACTTTCACTAGAAAGACCACTTGGAAAACTAATCAAAAACGTTTTCATAACATGTACAAAACGAAAAAGAAAAGAGAGAGTTGAGAGACAAACAGACAGATAAATAGAAAAGAGATAGAGAAAAAATTAGACTTATGTAATGGAACTTGATAAAATTTGAAGTAACTGAAATTAAAAATTTTTAAGAACAATAAAGAAAAGAGAAAGAAAAGAGACAGAGAGATAAATAGAAAAGGATAGAGAAATAAGTAGACTTTTGTAATTGAACATTAATATTAATGTTAAATTAATATTAATATTAAACATTTTAATATCTAATTTAAGCAAAGGAAAATAATAATAATATTATAATAATTGAAAAAGTTTTTTTTTGTTCTAAATTTAATTCTTCCTCCCGGAACCAGACCCACAATTAAGTATGAACACTTTTCCGGGAGGTGTCTTCTCCTCCAGCACCAGATGAGGGAAACGCCAAGCCCGGCTATTCCGTTTCCGGCCTCCATCACACAACAACAGGGACTCGGTCCTTTGTGTTTTGTCTCTAACGGGGACACCCCTGAAGAAACGGCCCAGCCGGGGCTGTCTTTTTATTGAAAAAGATTACTTAATCTTTTACTCACTATACCTTGGTGAATTTAGATAATTTAAGTCTGTTGTCATATTTATGGAAGCGTGCTGACCTTTATGGAGAAGTGACTTACATGGAGTAGGTGCTGGGTTCGAATCCCAGTAAAACTTCATATTTTCTCACGTTAAAAAATTTATCTCTTATCAGTAGTTGGTAAAAAATTTAAATAGATATGGGAATTATTATCAACTAAGATTAAATACTGTTAGTCTTACAGTGAATGAAAAAATATTAAATAATTAATCCAATATATTGAAAGGAGATTTTTATAAGGTGCTCAGCTGATATAAGAAAGTTCCGGTAGATGTCAGTAAATGGGAATTAAATTTCTTATGTAGCACGACTTTAGTGAACCAAATCTGTTGTAATCTATTTTTTACACTAATTTTTGTTAATTATTGTAGGACTGTTTTCCTTAGGCAGAGAAAAATTTCATTACTGGTAATACTGCTGAAGAAAGGAAAACATGAATAATTATGATGGGTGCCATGCTACTCTGATTTGTCCGTGCTATTTAATTTCAGTGTGGAGATAGCTGTGTAGGCAGTACCTTCATACTGAAATGATGATTCACTATCCATTTTTTTTTTTCAGTATATGCTTTAATTGACGTAATAGCACCCGTACGTAAGTGTATTACCGAAGAAAAAGAAACAGATAGGCACGATATACGAATTTATGAATACGGAACAAGAAATGATGGAAGCTTAACAACAAAGGCTGGATATTTTTAGTATTATTCAACTTCCACATTGCCTAATCCCATCCATTACTCGCAAATTATTTACAAGTGCGTAGTAAAAGACTATTGGTCGATACGAGTAATGGAAAATTAAATCATTAGTTAGGAATACTACTGATAAAAATATTTCATCTAGTTTATGTGTTTGTGTGTGGATCATGAAAAGCCTCACGTTAATGTTATTTTGTTTTTTTAATAAGCAGAAGATATGTGGAAAGATCGCGTTGAATACACATGATAGAATTCATACAACTAAAAATTCGGTAGAAAGATACATTCAAACTGACGTATTTTCATAAATCAATTGTTGACTGAATGGAAATTATTTCTGGCCGTATTTTATCTGGCGTTTAATACAGACTTCAAAGTTCTCAATGAAATTATAACTGTCAAAAATTAATGGATTAGTTACTTTATTTCTATTGTGTTTGTACCAAATAGAGATCGGTAAAAACTGTGGACGCAATTTTTTTTTTAATTAGTTCTTATCGTTCAATAGTGGGAATCTCCCCTCACTTGATTATAAACATAAAATATATTTAAGTAGACTGTATAAAACAAATCAGATATACAAAAAATTAATTAATCCTTAGAAAAAAAATATACGAACCTAAATCTGAAAAATAAAGGATATACACAACGATGATGAAAGAAATAGAGAAATACCATACCGAATATCACCTCATAATATAATTACACGCATTCATAACTCGTCAAAGAAAGGGGTATTTTTTATAAACGTGTTTAATATCTTCAGCAGGTTCTAAATTTATTTTTTTTATACAGCATTAGTCCTTACCCTGTTTACAGCAAAGAAGCACCGTGAAGGGCAGGCATTCAAGAAGTGGATGAAGATCTTCTCCTTATCCATTCCTTAAAATATCTTCATACTTACAATTAATTCAATTAAAACATCAATTGCGACTCCCTCCGGAGAAGGGGGCGAATTGCTCCCTCCAAAAAAAAAACTAGGGCCCCTTTGTGGCGTATTCTTGCTAGCCTATGAAACGCTAGCACCGAAAGGACTTCAGCGAACGGTCTGAAGGGAAATTAGGTCGGGGGCACAGGTTTTAAAAGCCTAGCCACCCGCGGTCGGCCCCGAAATGGGTTTGAGAACGCTGGTACAAACGGATATGGAATGTTAATAAATCCGTCCATAAAATATAATAAAACTTAAAACTTAGACCCGTCATTAAAAATAAACACTTAAAGACGCCCGATTACAGAATCATACAGCAGCAAGGGACACTGTCCAGGCTCTGCGATTCGAAGGGAGAATTTGTGAAACTCCCGCCGCTTTTGCATTCATTCCATTACCCTGTTCAAATTGTACTGTTAAATCATCGAAGAATGAAAAAAAAATAATCATTACCTAGTGATAATACTACCAGATATTACAAGAAACTTTTTTAAAAATAAATAAATACAAGAAAAAATCGTTTTGAGAGCGACTTCATGAAGACAGTCAGTGGTCAAACTTCATACTCAGTGGAATAAGTTCTGGCTGCTGATTTTTTCCCACGGCCTTACAAGGCATCCGGAGAAGGTCTTTAAGAAAACTTTTATACCGAACAACAGAAAAGACTAAATCATCCTGGGTCGGATACAGAAGCTAAACCACGCCCATCTAATTGGTTTTCCTTAGCAGAACTGCGAGGCGTGCAATATAAAACGGTTTGTAAAACATTTACACATAGATTGTCCAATTTTCGGGTCTATTCGACGACAATTAAACCTTAGATTAGATGTGAAGGTTTTAACTAAACCGGAAGAAATATATGAAATGACTGAAGCTGTTTCTTTGTAGTAGTGGGATGAATTTAATTTAGCATTTTTATTTTCCGTGAGAGCTCTTACGGAGTACTGTGTACGCAATGAAAATAGTCTGTTGGTGATATAATATTTATTACCATTTGGTATTCATGTTCCAGTTTCTTATTCAACGATTCAATCATCGAATAAGAAATTATTGTCTAAATATTGTTATATATTTTTTGTCTAATTTTAGTTTTTTAAGTCGCTAAGGACTATTATCGTTGATGTTACTATAAATAAACGAAGGAAAAAATTCCTAGTTTTTAAAGCTTTTTTTAAATGTCTTTTATGTTAAAAATAAAAAAAATTTTCAATTTATTTTCCATAACAATTATTGTGAAATATGAAAAAAGATCGTTCTTTATTAATTCATAAGATGAGCAAGTAGCAACCAAATACTTTTTCAACAATTCTTTTTTTCTGTACCGGAAAAAGCATACGTACAAAAATGAACTGGATAAAAATATAAACTCATGAAAAAAAATTACGTGGTTTTATATGCAGCTGAAACAAAAGTTTATATTCCTTCCGTTTCGTCATCCAGGTACTTTTAATAATTTACCGATCTCAATTCATATATTCGCTGTAGGTGAAAAAAAAACAGATGTATGTTGTTACATGGTTTGTAAAGCGTTTACAGCAAATAAATGAAATCTTTAGTAAGCTACATTGTGTATTTTTGATGTATATATTCAATATTTCTAAAAGCAGTATGCAGAAGGAGAATACAAGATCAAACACGATTATATTCTAACTTTACGACTTTGTTTTATTGTTTATAGTTTGAATCTTGTTTTTTTTTTTGTAATTTTATTTACTACTGTTCATAATGAAAAAAAAAAAAACTAAAGTCATGCCCTAACCAGCTTTAAACCCACAGCAAATATATATTCAATGTTAGCACAAAAATATTGTTATTTTACGTTACATATTTATTGTTTTTTTAAATAAATATTGTTATTTCGGATTAAAAAAAGTTACTACTAATACTTTTTTCCTGTTTTAGCCTCCGGGAATTACCATTCAGGTATTACTTCTGAGGATGAATGAGGATGATAGGTATGAATGTTAAATGAAGAGTAGCTTTGTACAGTCAAATCCTTGTACGATTCGACCAATCCTGAGATGCGTGGTTAATTGAAACTCAACCACCAAAGAACACCGGTATCCAAGATCTAATATTCAAATCCGTGTAAAAATAACCGACTTTACTAGGACTTGAACAATGGAACTCTCGATTTCCAAATCAGCTGATTTGAGAAGACGCGTTTACCTATAGACCAACGCGGTAGGTTTATTATTAATATTTAAATAAGGGAGAAAACACATTTATATATGTGGGTTATTTCTGATGCACAGCATACATACGCGGATTAACACCGAGTTGGTCAAGTGGTGAACGCGTCTTCCCAAATCAGCTGATTTGGAAGTCGAGAATTCCAGCATTCAAGCCCTCGTAAAGCCAGTTATTTTTACACGGATTTGAATACTAAATCGTGGATACCGGTGTTCTTTGGTGGTTGGGTTTCAATTAACCACACATCTCAGGAACGGTCGAACTGAGAATGTACAAGACTACACTTCATTCACACTCATACATATCATCCTCATTCATCCTCTGAAGTATTATCTAAACGGTAGTTACAGGAGGCTAAACAGGAAAAAAAGGTATTATTTACAAACTATCAATTATGTAAAAGTTATGCAGTCTAAACAAAGTATTTGAAAAAATTACTTAAAAACACACACACACAAATATATATATATATATATACTACATCTTGTTAAACATATCTGGAAACGTGTTTTATTTTACCTTGAAATAATTCAATCTGTATTTTAACTTATAATTTATTTATTTTTTAATTTTTAACGAAAAAACATCAGATCCAAAAGTATGTTGAACATTCTAATAATAACTGTTAATCAGGAAAAAAAATATAAAACAAGCTCCATTTTTTTTTATTAAAAGAAAAAGTGAAAGTCATACGAATAAAGTTTTTAATTAAGTCCAGCCTAACTGAGGTATGACTTTTAACCCTCCCCCTTGGACAGTATCATCCTACCGCTCAGATTTAATAGTAACTTTAAAAGCATGGACGCCTCACTATACAGATAAAACATCATACCAAATTATAAGATTTTTGGTCCTGCTAAACCGGAGTTATTAACCAAGATATATAACAAATAATAGATATATATAAAATAATCTTTTATATACACATACATTTAATGAAATAAAAGAATTTATCTTTCCTCTTTTTCTATTTTCCAAGTCTTATTAAGTCACAAATATTAAAGAATTTTAAAAATACTTGGCAGGATAATGAAAATTATCCATTGTTAAAATTATCCACTGTACAATTACTGCTTGTAAGTAAAAAAATATATATATTTTAATACCTTTTACTTTTAGAACCACCAAATTAAAAACAAAGTACTAAAAAATTTCATTTTGCAAGGAATTTTAAATCTAAAATTAAAAATTTGTTATTTTTTAAATAACACTAGTGCGTTGTTAGAAGAGATACAATTTTTCTTAAGTTAATTATAATTTTTCTGTTTCTATTTCTACTCAAATTAAGGATTACAAAAACGAAATTCTGTTTATATTAGAAAATGAATTTGTAACGTACACAAAACGGGAGAAACTTGCATTTGATAAAAGAAAGAAAAGGACGCAATGAGAAAACCGTAAAGAGGAAATGTATTATATTTAACCTAAAACTTTTTGAACCAAATGTTTGGAATTTTTGTAAGAAAGTAATTTGGATTATCAGAAAGCCAACAGACTATACGTTATTAAGTTATAATAATCCAGTACAAAGCAATGATAAAAACAACAGTTTTTTTTAATACCTCCCAATTTTCTATGTGTTCTGTATAATATTAGTCTAAGGAATTTCCTATTTACGTTATTTGCATGAACTGTACTGCGCGATCATGCTAGGTATTTCCTATACACAAAAAAAGGCTGTTTGAAGTAGGTCATTTTATGAAAAGTTTAGTATAATCATACACACAAAACAATGCAGTCTTTCATATCAAATCATGAATCTATATTTTTTATTTTGAAGTCGACTAAAACTTATAAACTTTTTAGGTTTAAAGGAAAATAAGACTCCGAAACTTTTAGTTGAATCCTTAAAATAATTTAACCTTTATACTTAATATTAAAAAAAATCTTTACCCAGGTTGATCTAGTGGTAAAACTCGTCATCATAAATCAATTAATTTCGAAGTCGGAAGTTGTAAGGTTCAAATCCTAATAAAGGTAACCTTCCAAAAACTTTTAGTAACACCCCTTAATTCTAAACTGAAATCTTGAATTATTTGGTCACTTTTTCACAAACTTCATTTGTAGCTAGTAAAAACATCCAAGGTGTTGATTATTTAAAATTACTATCCAAATGTTGATTAAAAATGTTGGTTAAAATTACATATGTATATTACATATGTAATTTTAACGTAATATACATTTAATTGATATTATAAAAAAAAAAAAAAAAATAAAGGTAATAAATATTTATTCGGATTTGAATAATAGATCGTGGATACCGGTGTTCTTTGGTGATTGGGAGTTCAATTAACCACATATCTCGGGAATGGTGGGCCTGAGTCTGTTCAAGACTACTCTTTTACCGGTCCATTTACAATTAACACTCCGATCGCTATGAACTTTCTTGTTGATGCGACAATTTATTTAAAAATTTATTAAAAATAAATTTTCTACGTATGTCTTAAATTATCTAGAAAAAGTGCGTAAAATTTTAATAAAACGTTATTTAATATAATAATCGAGATTTGTTTTTCTTGAACTATAGAATGCACAATGTGTTTAAAGGTTTTTTGTTTAACAAATTTATAATAACTCCAAACTAATATTAGTTTACCAATAAAATAGTATTTTACTTAACAAATAAAATACATTTTTCTTTAATTTATACCTACTTCATTGAATTCTTCTTTTCATAAGCAAATTACCAGAAAAGAAATTATTGCCCAAATACAAACAAAGAATGTCGTACTACCTTATTAACGTCGTAAATGAAAAAACTATGAAAGTCTGCAATAAAAATTCTAAAATTAACAATGGCATAAACAAATCGAGTTAAGGAGTTATAAAATGACCCCCTTCAAAACAGTAAAAAATAAATTCTTTCGTCTACTGTTTACGTGAAATTGTAATGTATTATTTTCTAATCCGCGTGCTTGTGATTTATCAAAATGAGCAAATAATTTTTAATTAGTAATTTTTTTTTAACATGAAATAACCCTACTAAATTTCTGTTGTCCAACATATTATCTCCCTTAACTTTAAACTATCCACGATAAATATAAAAGTACGTTCAGATACACTAGTTTACATAGTATATAATTAAGAATATAGTAAAAAAAAGCATCAAATATTTGCTGGAATAAGCTAGAAATGTATTTATTTAAAAAATTTATTGACCTCAAATCTAAATTTAAAAAGAGATTGTAAAAGAAACATTCATTATACCGGGTGATTCATAAAGGACTTCACAATTTTAAAAGCATGTAAAGCTTGTTACGGAGGCTGGCACAAAAATTTAGTTAAACTGCAGTTGCAAATCGTGAAACCAAAACATACAGCGAGCATGATCCGTACCAGTAAATGTATCCACTTTTAACAACTTTGTGACAGCGGTAATGGCTAAATGCGGTACTAATGATCTACGGGAGTCAATACTTGATGTGTTGCTAAGAAATGAGATCTTTACCGAATCTGTAAGTTGTCTACATAAATTTTTGTACGCTTTCAAAACTGTGATGTCCTTTTTGAATCACCGATATGTAGTGGAGGACTTTATAATAGTAAAACAAGATCGATAAAATAGGAAGGAGAGAAATTGAAAAGTTTCAAATACATTTATAGGAGAATAATGAAAATTACACGCATCGATTAAATTCGAAATAAATTTTGTCGAATAAAGAAAAAATTGAAATTCGTTTCAGATTGTTGTAGTCAAATTGGTAGGTAATTTTTATTAAGATATCCTATTTTACCTTGATGGTAGAGGTACGTGTGAAAGATAATTGCATCAAATCGGTTAACAGACTGATGCAAAAACTGTAACTGCCTTACTAATTTATTCGGATAAAAAAAAATAATTATTTTTATAACCATAGAAACAACAATAAATCGAAATCAATATTAAAGTGAACATTTACTAATACTAATAAAAATTTTACTAAGTGAAAAACTTCACATCATAAATTAATATATTAATTAACAAAAATATGGATTTTGATTCAATACGGACAGAGATAGAATCTAATGGCTTAGGATAAGCCAACCACATCTGTAACAACCAAAATAATAATTTTAATAATTAACACAGATGGTGATAATAGCGACATCAAACATACAAACACTACATCTGTGCAATTTATATTAACGTATTAGCATTCTCATTAACGTGTTGTATTAGCAAACACATTATACATCAAATTATCCCTTTGTATACATTGGTAACAGCAATACAAGAAAGAATATCTTACACATTATTTCATTTAATGGTAAGTTACGTAATTTAACTTTTCTTTACGAAGTTATGGCTATTATTAGCTGTTAAAAATTATTTTTTTTTAAATTCAAATATTCTACATCTTTCCCACGCCTAATAGAGTCCTTCATCTTAATTCGATCCTTAAATTATTTATTTTTTTTAATGTACTTTGCAATCTGTTCAACTAGTGAACAATAGGTAATCCGTCCCTCCCACGACCTAATGATAAGAGAATATGTACATGTAAATGAGGTATAGTCTTGACTACCCCTCATGTGCCAAGAGACTCATGCCGACCATTCCTGAGGCTTGGGGTTCAATTAACCACACGAAAATACACCTCCAGTATCCATTGTCTAGTATTCAAATTCCTACAAAAGCAAATAAACTTTTTCTCTCAGGAACGTTTCTGTCAGATAAGATCTAATGATGAGTTATCGAAATTCTTTGAAATTAGGTCGGGTGTCCCTCAGGCTCTGTACTAGGTCTTGTATTACATTACATACACAGCAGACCTTCCAGTTCTGGAAGGTCTGCTGCAGATTGCATCATCGCCACATTTGCCGATGACACTGCTATCCTTGTCTGTAACGAAGACCCTGGCCTAGCATCGCGGGAGCTGCATTAGACCTAATAAGACCGGCATTAGACCTTGTCTGCGAATGGAAGAAAAAATACAGGATTAAAGTAAATCAGGATTAAGTAAATCAAAGCATGTCACATTTGCCATGCGAAAGGGTGACTGTTCCAGTGTGTACTTTGATGGCGTCATGATCGCACAATCAGAGAGTGTGTGGTACCTAGCGCTTCAACTAGATCGGCGTTTGACCTGGAAGTGTAACGTGAGGATGAAAAAAAGCAACTAAACGCGAAGTATAGGGAACTGCATCGGCTGCTACGAAGAAACACACGCCTTACGTTATCCAATAAAGTACTAATTTACAAGAGTATTGTATGACCAATTTGAACTTGTGGGGAACAGCAAGTAATAAACAAAGTAACGAAAACATTTGCAGAGGCACCATGGTTCACACGGAATGATGAAATTACGAATATCTAGAGCTTCCAACGGTTCGTGAGGTTATGAGATAGCGCAGGGTTAAATACCATCAACGGCTTGAATATCACGTCAACCACTTAGCAATCAATCTGCTTGATAACAGCAGGAACGTCCGAAAGTTGAAACGTCTCTATGCGCTTGACTTAAACTGGCTACTGAATGACAGTTTGATAAATGACAACGCCAAAGCTAGTGATATTATTCTTGTTTACTTTATTTCTTTATTTTTCTTTGTTTTGGCTATTTATTTGTGTATTGGTTTTTTAAATTTATTAATATTTTGTTTTTTATGGGCTATGAAATGTTGGCAGAGATATTTTTTTTTAATGGACTTTAAGGTTACTGCTTACTGATAACTATTATTATGAATTACTTACTATGGGAGTTCCTTAAGAACCCCTTATCATGTGCTTCTTATCAAACGATTTACTTATAGTTCTATTTTAAAAGCCGATAGTAAATATACTAGTTGTTGGAAAGAAATAAGTGAACAAAGTAAAAATTGAAAAAGAAAAATTAATTGTGGACCAATTAATAAAATACTGATTTGCAACATATCGATTCAGTCAACCTTTTTTTTTTTATTCTGCTCGGAATGCTGAAAGTTCATCACCAACACTTTTCGATCGTCTATATATATATATATATATATATATATACACACTGAAGAGTAAATAGTATTGTTAATTTAGGACGCTTTTACATTACAGAATGACAATATGAAGTAATTAAAATATATGATTTTTTTTTAGTTAAATAAGCTCTTTGCGTTTAATAACAATAACAATTTATTAATAATCGTAGAACAAATTGTGTTTATATTAATACTCTAGAATGTAACAGAAGATTTTATTTTTATTTTAATTTTAAATGATTTTCTTTCAGTTGAAAAAACTATTGTTAATCAAGGTAACATTAATGAAAATCAATTGAAATATGTTACTAGTTATGAAAATGTGTGTGGATATTATATTTATGAAAGGAAACAAATAATAAAATGAACTTACTACATATTATCGTGAATGAGGTAAGTGTGTTTAACATAATTTATTTTGCAAATCATTAAAGGAAAACAATAACGTAATTTAATTATAAGATCAGACCGCAGATATATATTTCGTAAATTTATATACGTTTTGTACTGAAATACAATTATTAATAAAAAACACTTGATTCAAAACATTAGAATGTAAAGTGTAACAACTATTTGTACATCTACTCAAACTCACAAACACGCGCATGCACAAGTACAAACAGGTATGAGGTACTTTAGTTTAATTCCGCTTCATTACTTTTGAAACTTCTGTGACAGAGCATAACAAAGGATGTACCTTGTAGCAAGTCCGTTAAGACAGATTTATACAAGATGAAAGACTACCTTTTTGCTTAGAATTATTCCCCTAAAATAGGACTCTTTGGAAGAGACGAGGATATATAATCGCTATTTATGACGTAACGAAGAAGAGAAGTAATTTAAATTAATATAAATAGCAAGATAAAAAAAGTATCTTCTTAGAAAAGATCGGCTTTTTCCAGTACCTTATCTTTTCTAAGATATTTTTTGTAAAAACATTTTTTGTACATAGTGTAAAAAATCTTTCTTTATACTATTTGGTTTTATTTGATGTGATGCTGTGTTGATAAAAATGTGTTACAGGGTTTACGATTACTTTTTTAAACTATGATTATAAACCAATTTTTTTATTTATTACAATTTTTAAATATTTGTTAGTTTATATCCTTCTTTACAATTTAACAGAAATATATTAATAAAAAAACAAATAAATTTGATAATGTAGAATAAAAAAGAATTTTAATAAATTAAAAATTTAAATTGAGAAAAAGAAAAGTTATTTACAATCTAAAGACGAATCAAACAGCAGTTAAGCTAAATATGAAGAAAAGAGTAAGTTGTACTCTGTTCCCGATGCTTTTTCACTTGTCCGAGTATATTAAGAAGCATTACAGAAATTGAAAAATCAACTAGTAGAAATGACTAACATAATGATTCAAGAAAAAATTGAAATGTTAAAATTTATCTACCTCAATATATTTTTCGTAGATACTATAAGTATGAAAAAAGGGTAAGAAAATGACAATGAATGTGACACGGGAAGAAGATGGATCATGAGAAAGTAAATATTAAGATTGGTGAACATAACATAACAAATATAACTGAATTTTGCCATTCAGGATAACAAAAAAAAAAAAACAAAAGGATGGTTGTAGTAAGATGTGTTAAAAAGCAAACTGGATCAAGCAAACAGAGTATTTATGTTGAAAAGAAATCTAATATAAAAAAATAAAAATCGGTAAGGAATTGAGAATACAATTGTTAACTGAATGAGAGACCACAATTACTGACAAAAGAGAATTTATACTAATCTTTCTACAATCGAATATTTAAATATAACTAGTGGATCCGAAATGCTTCGCAACGTTTATATTACAAAATAATGTTAAATATTTAAAAAATTCGGCTAAAAACCTATACCATTTACAACACGGCTCATCCCCAAAACTCTTATTTTTTTCTTACCACAGATAAAATGCATGCACAAAGCCTATTTCCAGTCCGTCCAGAAGTTCTACATGACGGATCAGTCAACCTTTTTTTTATTCTGCTCGGAATGCTGAAAGTTCATCACCTGGCACCATACAACTATGGACAAAACCAATGGGAATATTCAAATTGCCATTAGTTTTGTCTACAGTTATGGACAATATTCAAATTGCCTCATTCATCCTCTGAAGTAATACCTTACGTGATTCCAGAGGCTAAACAGAAAAAAAAGAAATATTAAAATTGAGCACTTCTCAATACAACAGAGGTTGAACATGAGAGACAATGTAAAAAAAAGGCACTGACTTTAAAATAGAGACAACTTGCATCTTCTAACTTAAAAGTTCTTTGTTTAAATTTAAACCTATTTCGCACGGTTATGTACGTTCAAGCGAATGTGCGTAAATCCAGTCATAGCTGCATCTATGTTACAGATAGCATGGTCCTTACCGGCTTAAAAACACATAAACATTATTACTATATCTATTTACAATTTTCTAAGTTTTATTCAAAACATTTTTTAAAGCAAGAACTAGAGCTCCAAAAAAACTCTAATAACAGTTTAGTTAGTTCTCGGTAATGTATTCACACAAAATCTAGTGTAAAACCAGTTAAAAATAAGGAAATACCACTTCTTACTCAATAATATACATAATTTTGATAATATATAAAAATAAAAAAAGATTATTGCAACACATAAGTCGAAAAATAAGAATTATTTTTTCTTGAAAATTACATACGTATGATTAGAAAGCGTTCCATACTTCCTACCGTCTACGATTAATTTCTCTTAACCCAATAATCCTAATACTTTTCGTTTAAAATCAGATTATAATTTTATCTTACTTCTGCAAAGATATTTCTTATGCTGATTTAGTAGAATGCTAGTTTTTCTTTACAAACTTTTGCACGTGTTCAGAGTTGTAAAGTTTTTTTGAATTCCTCAGTACATTTAAATTACATATAGTAATAATAACTACATACATAGAGGTGTAAATTAATATTCCAAATATTTAGCTTTCACGGGTACAAATAAATTATATTTATAAAAATGGATTTTTTTTTTTTTTTTTTTTTACTTTTAAGACCATCATGGATTAGTTCATTTTTTTGGCAAGTTCTTTCTTTTCTTGCTGATTTGTTGTTTTTCAGCTTTTGTTTTTTTCCAGTAATTTCTAAGGGTTTCAGATCTTCTTGCCCTTTCTTGTTCAGAGTACACCCGGTTTATTGTTTTCTTAGGTTTTGATAGGAATCTTATTTCTTTATTTTTTAATTTCTCATTGTTTCCGGTTTTCGTTTTTAGATTTTCACGGGTTATGTCTAATTCCTTTATGTGTTTCTGTACTTCGTATGACCAGTTCGGTCTGCTTTTCATGTTCCAGGAAAGTTCGATTATCCGTCTAATAAATCTGGTCTCTTCCGTTCTGAAAATATGTCCTAGAAACGAAATTCTCTTTTTTCTAAATTTATTAGTTATCGGGATGATCGTTTTGTAAATCTCTTTGTTTGGAATAATTCTCCAAATCCCGTCTTTTTTAATGTTTTTCCCGATGCATCGTCGTAGAATCTGTCTTTCAATCTTTTCCAGTTTGTCGGTAAACCTTGTCTGGAACGGTCCAAATATGGTTTCGCATCCGTAAAGTATTTCTGGTCGGATAACTGAGTTATAATGTCTTATTTTTATGTCTATGGACATGCATTTTTTGTTATAGATGTTTTGTGTTTTTATTGTGGCTTTGATGAGTTTATTTATTCTTTCATTCCAGTTTGGATTTCTTGAAGGTTGTGTGTAATGTTTTCCCCCAAATATTTAAAGTTTTCTACTAGTTCTATGTCATTATTGTTTATTTTTACTTTGCTTATGCATAGCGGGTCTCTCACCATAATTGTGGTTTTTTCGTATGAAATTTTTAGACCAATTTTTCCTGCAATCTCTTCCAGTGTTGACAGTTGGTATCTGGCCTCTTCTATATTTTGGGAAAGTAGGGCTAAATCGTCCGCATAGCGTAGCCAATTTAAGGAAATATTTTTTCCTATTTTAAGGTTGTCTTTATTTAATTTTTTCCAATCCCGTATTATAAATTCAAGGGCACAGTTGAATAAAAGCGGTGACAGTCCATCTCCTTGTCTCAGTTTTGATCAGATATTTCTTCCCTGATATACATAAAATGTTTTTAATATATTTATTTTGTTGTTTTGTTAAATAATTAAGAACAGATTATCTAGAAGTTTTCCTGGTGACAATTATGTTTTGTCTGTTTTTGCGAGAATCATTTGTACTAGAATTATCTTACTTAATACATGCTTGCTTAATTATCTTACAAATACAACAGGGCATAAAATATCTAAGCAGATTGACCAGCTATTTTAAGATGTTAAAATAGATAACATTTATCCTATCTTAATATTTATTATATCATTAGACATAATGTTGACTTTAAATTACAAACACTCTTATGGGGGGACAAATAGTTATGCAGTAAATAATATCCCACGATATTAATTTCATGTGTACAAGCATTACGTTCTTTACTTAGTAAGAATTATTTTTTCAACAATTACTAAAAACAGTTATTTAGTTACTTCAGAAAATCATTACAGACCTCAGTTTGTTAAATTCATTAAAAATAAGCAACCTCTATAGTTCTTAGAGATACTTAGGTTTTCGTTTTTTTTTTTTCGGAAAAATTTTCTTTGGTGTTTCCGTTGTATTTCCTTCTATAAAATGTAAGTGAACGAAATTTTAAAACGAAAAATATCGATGATTTGAATTTTATTTTAGTTTATTCTTGTTTAGTTTTTAAATTAATTCATTTTTTCACGAGGATTTAAGATGCCGGTAAAGTGATGATGCCGGTGGGATATGTGCTGAAAGAATTATTGAACTATTTTTCATTGATATAACTAGAAATAACGACAATGTTTTTTTGTTTTTTTTCTATGTATGGAAACTTATGGAACAATATGTATTATTAATTATGACCTGATTTATACCTGTACTTCGTACAGGTAAAAATGTACTTTGCACGGTTCTTTGCATTGCCCGACGGAGAACACTAAGATGTGATCGAACTTGATTTCTCATTTATAAATAACATTTTTATTATTTTGTTTTTTAGTCAATTAACCAGAGGCAATTGCATCGAGTCGCGACGCACGTGAAGTAACAGTGGCAGCTAGTGGCAGCTGTGTTGGGTCAGCCACCTCGCCATACACCACCGTACCCTTAAAAAATCAAAATTAAAAAACAACCGAAAATAATTTTTAGATATTTATGTAAAGAGTATTTACAAGGACCTTCTAGTGAATATCCCTTTTAGTATAGTAGGAATTGGAAAAAATTTGCATTATTTGTTCAAATTTTTTTTATCTTTCTCCACCCTTATCAAGATAGAATTTCGAAAACTCTAGAAATTGCTTATTAGATATTTACATGAAAATAACACCCACCTAAAATCAAACTAAATAGCCGGGTTTCTAAAATATTTTTAAATCCATTTTAACTCTTCCAACTCGGAATTTGAAAAATGTAAAAATTCGTACTTTTGATATTCAAATAAAGATTACACATAACAAAAATCAAGTTGATATTTTCGTTTGTTATCGAGAAACTCAAAAAAATAATGTATTTCATTTTTACTTCATTTTAACCATTTAAATTCAGAATTTCAAAAAATCTTTCTTAGCGGGTACTTAAACCGTAAGAATAACACGGTTAATTTTTCTTATCAATTTATCTATAGTAGTTTTTGCTGGGCGTTGATGAATTGGTCGGTCAGTCAGTCAGGACCACTTGCTTTATACGTACAGATATATACGATTGTCTTGAAAGTTTTAAGCCTAACATAGAAAGACGTATTGTTTTTATAAAATAAGTTTTACTTTTCAACAAAGTCTTATTTCAAGTCGATACATTTTTTCCAGCGATGACCTAACATCTTTAACCCTTCCAAAAAGTATCTGTCGTCTTTCTAAGCAAAATAGGTGTTTACGTATGCGATAACCTCCTCTTCCGATGAAAATTGAAAATGGTTAGGGGAGTAATCCCATTTACGGACAAAATGTCGGGCTCACTAACAGGTTCCGCAGATGTTATGGCGTATGTAGCCTGCGCCCTACCGACTAAACCTCCACCTAACCTTCCACACTTCCAAGGCCGGAAACGGCATATAAGCATTAGTCAGCCCCAGGAGGCGCCTTCGAGCTCAGTGTGTTCAGAGTCCCCGTGCATCATCACTGTCGCTCATTCATGCAAGCACGAACGATCGCCAGCTCTGCAGAGGGCTGTCTATTCTCCCTTCGCTCTCTAGTCCGGTATCCTACACCTCACTTCCTGAGGTTTTCGCTGGTCTTCTGTGTTCCGCTGGACGGTCTGCATGTTTCAGTGAGTACCTTTCAACGCATGCGCGAATACAATCCCTAACTTTTGTTGGCGAGTGCTGCCATCTTCAAGTTAAGGCTCAAAACATTTCAGACAACCCTTATATATACTCGTACATAGATGCAAAGAACCAAATCGATCGTAACTCAAATATAAATATATATATATATAACAAGACATATTTTACTTAATAATATTATCTTAATAATCTCTTGAGTTAACCAATCCAATCAACTATACAAACTTATAAATTAAATTTACTTATAAGTAATTAAAGTTGATTGGTTAATCCAGGAGATTAATAAAGATAGTATTTTCAAGTAAAATATATCTTGTTATATTTAATTCTATCCAATCAAGAGGAAAATAAACTTATATCAATTACATTTATGTTTATATATATATATATATATATATATACTCCTCAGGTAACCCTTCTGAGGAGGGTCGTCTTGGCTCCCCGGAAGAAGAGTGAGTCGGAGCGTCCTTGCGATCCAGGAAGAAGGTGGGTGGCCTCTGGGTTGGGCCTAGCTTCGGGTGGGGGCAGGCTGCTGCCACGGCACTCTGAGTTAACCGAGTTATGTCTAACCGGCGGGAACCGTTAGCGTTGGGGGTGTTTAAAAAATAAAAAGAATCTTTGTCCTTTGGAACTGATATCTTACTTATAAATATATAGGTTTCTTACTAGCCTTGGCGGTTTTTACAAGATGTTTTCTCCTTAGAAAAGCGTGTTTGTTGAACGATCATAGATTTAAATAAAACAAATACGTAGAAAAAAACTTAATACGTAAATAAATTTAACCTACTTAAAATAGTTACTCTAAGAAGTAAAAAAAATATTAGTATTAAATTTTTTAATTTTGTTAATTGCAAGTTTTTTTTTAATTACAGGTTTCGAATTTGGGGACAAATAAAAGGCTAATAAGTTTTGATTTTAACTTTGCTACTACTTCTAAAATACGAAATTAAAAAAAAAAAATGTGATACAATATTAGTAATTTAATTTTATTACTATTTTTTTTACAATGATTTTTCTCTTATTTTAATATAACCTAGATATCTTTCAATGAATTAGTAACTAAAAAATTTAATGAAATAAGTTCCAAATGTATCATTTACGTATTTTTGTTTAATGTAAGTTACATTAAACAAAATGTTTAATGTACTTTATTAAAATGGAAATTTTTACTGAATGGAACGATTGACAATTTTTCTATTGTTTTTAACAGAAAAACCTTACAGATGTTCTATTACAAGCTTCTTGCATATACAACTTAATTGAAAAACATTTTCAACGACAAATTAATTATATGATCTACAAAAACGATTAGAATGTTTACTATCTTTTTTATTAATTGTCATCGTTGCTTATTCTAATGTTACTAATATTCGAATATTGAAAGTAGTTTTACAAGAAAATTCAAAACAATTTTTTATTTAATTTACAATGTAAGATGATGGCTTTTCCCATTCTCAACTCATTCACAATAGCAATTATTTTGTTAATTTTTGTATTTCTTTTCTTATTTTTTTTCTTACACTGTTAAGCTTAATTATCTTGTAAGCCTACCAACATTAAAAAAAAAATAAAGCTAAAGAAAGAAAAAATAGTAAATTTTCAAACAAACTTAACAAGATTAAAACTTCATTTTAATAAACAATAAATCCTGCAATCGTTCAATACCTATAAATAGCATCAAATTAATGCAAATAATAAGAATAAAAATCTGAAACTAATTTCATGTAGCCAGATATATACTTATAGCATTAAGGGAAATTTAAAAGAAGATCGTAAATAAAGGAAAATATTGACGTTATGATATGATTAAAATGTATAAGTAAACAAAAAAATGTAATGTGAATTTTCAATAAATTTATTTAATCAACTTAAAACGTACTTTTTCAATAATTTTATTTTCATGTTCAAGATTCAAATTAAATGTCAAATTATTGCCAGGTGTACGAGATGATACCACAATATTGTAATAAAGAGTAAATTGGGAAATCCAATACCACAATTTGAATATAATATAACAATATAGAATTTACAATAATGTGAGTGTCAAAACAAATGTATATTGGCTTATCTGCAAATGTCATCATTTACACTAATAATTAAGGTTTTGTAATAGAAAAAGCATTTTATGACGGATAAAACCAAATCGTATAGCCGCTCATATATTCGTATTTATCTACAATAATTTATTTAGTCATAATAACATAAGCTACTATTACGATAAATACGGATTGTTAAGGTATGCATTAATAAGAAAACATGTTTAAAATCATAACTCTTAAATTTTGATCAATATTAAGCCTATATTTTATGCCCTCTAGGATTTTTTGAAATTTAGGTGTATGATTATATATATATATATATATACACACACGAGGGCCGTTCGGAAAGTAACACAGTTGTAGGTAAATTCAGTTTATTATATACATCTTAAAACATCTTTCCTCTACTTTTCAATATAATTAGCATTTAGATTTAGGCGCTTATCGTACCTTGTCACTAACTTAGAAATTCCGGCTGCAAAAAAATCTCTCGTCTTTTCCTTACTTTTTATTTTTTCTTTTGTCTTTTTCCTGTTTAGCCTCCGGTAACTACCGTTCAGATAATACTTCAGAGGATGAATGAGGATGATATGTATGAGTGTAAATGAAGTGTAGTCTTGTACAGTCTCAGTTCGACCATTCCTGAGATGTGTGGTTAATTGAAACCCAACCACCAAAGAACACCGGTATCGACGATTTAGTATTCAAATCCGTGTAAAAATAACTGGCTTTACTAGGACTTGAACGCTGGAACTCTCAGCTTCCAAATCAGCTGATTTAGGAAGACGCGTTCACCACTAGACCAACCCGGTGGGTTCCGTTCCTTTTCGGTAGCCTAACTTTTCCGTCGCCTAACGTTTCCGTTAAAAACCTACTATAATGCAGAATTTTTTTTTAACTAAGTTAAATTCCATTTCTTTCCGCTTCCAATTACCTCTCATATGTTTGCAGTATAATATCCATACTTAAATATCACCCAGTATATAATTTTTAGATGCAATAATGTTTACGGGTTTCTTATAAGAAAAAAGCAACTGTGCAGTTTGACAAACGGACCTACAGAAAATTTTACAATAATTATTCTTGGATAGATATCATTAATACAGAAATAGCTTAGGCTTCGCATGCCTAATAATAATGTTTTCTTCAATTCTGTAGGGATAACTGTTGCTTAGAAATTTAGTCATTAATAATGTTAGTTTATTGGGCACCTACTCAAGCTGGTTAAAGTAATTATTCATCCTTACGTTTCTGAGAATTTCATCAACACATTTCCTCGAATTGTTCCTGTATATGTATATGTATAATATGATTTATCAAAATTATTTCAGAATCATAATATTATGAAAAATAATAACTATCAGACCCGGCAATGCTTCGCTTTTGCTAGATGTGAGTATGTATATAGATTAAATGAACACAATTGAAAGTTTGATAAAACATTAACAAAATGAACATTACGGAACTTCACAAATTTAATCTTTACCTCTTTTCCTTTATCCCATTTTCCCCATTTTCATTTTTACCATATTCACTTTCCCTTTCACCATTTCCCCCCTTTCCTTTCGTTCTTCAGTTTCTCTTTCCCTTATTTCCCTTTCCCCTTTTTTCTTTCCTGTTTTCTTTTTTCTCCTTTCCCCTTTCCATTTCCTTTTCCCCGTAATCTCATTTTTTCTTTTTTCTATTTTCACCTTCTTCCCTTTTATCTTTTCAAATTTTTCCCTATTTCCCTTTTCCGATTTTTACCTTCTCCCTTTTTCCCCGCGCGTAAATCGATCCAGTAATTTTTTAGTCTATATCGGACACACATATCGGAAACACTGAAATGGAATCATAAAATATTTAGTACAGCGTGTGTAGCTTCTACGTCCAACAGGTAGCGCTGTTTTTTAAAAAAAAGCATGTTATCTATAACAGGTATGACATCATAGGTATATAAAAACAAGCGCGTATTCGAATGTAACGTTGTGTCAAAATTTCAAAGCAATTTCGGATATTTAAGATTTTTAACAAACGAACACTTACATTTTTATTTATATAGATAATAGATTACTTCTGACTATGTCGCTAGTGTTTTTCATTAGGAAGGGAAAGTTTTCTTCTTTTTTTTGATTTGGGAAAGCGATAATGACTGCACTTGTCGATACCCCTAAAACGTAAATAAAAAATAATTATCACAAACATTCTGACCGTTCTGCATGTATTAAATCGAATGGGACGCTATGCTGCGTATTTGTATGGACTCCAGGGCATGGTGGTATCTCAGGCAAATGAAGGCACAGACGAAGCTGCCAAAATGTTAACAATTTGTGAGAATATGGATATAATCCCTATTCGCGTGGAAAATGTTAAAAATCGTAAACTAACACTATTAGAAACATGGGAGAAATAATGTAAAAGACTAAATCCGAAATTAGATGCAATTAAAATCATTCCACATTAATGAAAGACCGACACTAAATTGACTGGACGAGAACAAGTGGCGGTGACCAACCGCCACCTGATCGGAATCAGTCACACAACTGTAACCGGTTACCGGTTACAGTTGTGTGATATTACTATTTATTCGCCGGTTACCGGCGAATAAATACTAATATCAATTTTACTTGATAAACCACTTACTGTTAACCATCTACTGGAAAAGTATATACTATATATGAAAACATCCGAAAGAAATACGAAGTGATAAATGATATCAAATCGAATCATTTTCTTTAGAGAAATAATTCATCTTTAATCAATAAAAAATCAAATTATGGATTTATGGGTTGTGGATTTATAATAATTTTTAATATTCCATATGTTGTTTCCTTTTTTTATTTGTAATATAATTATTTTTTTATTAAACACTTTTTATATAAGACCAATTTTTAGATTATAATCTTTATAAATTTTTTTTTTTTTTTTAATTGATCAAGTTTTATAGACTAGGTGTAAACAGATTAACATAAATATGAAGGTTGTTTTATGAAAGCAAATTCAGTCATTTATTATAAATTTAAATCCTTGTCTGGAGTTGAATTAGGGACGTTTAATTTAGCATTTTCATCATACTACAATTAAAAGCATACATTTATTTATAAATATAAATTTATAAAAGAATAAACCAAGGATTCTTAATTCTTTTCTTTCAAATGATGAAATAATTGATGCTGTCTACGTAAAGTATATGAGCTGCTTAAAAAATTCTCTGCTTTAAAAATTTATAGTAAAAATCAATAAACTCAAAAATATAGGTTCAATAAATCTACTAATCGCCGATTACAGGCGTATCAAAAGTAGCTTACATTTAATAATGTAATATACCGTACTTCTATAAAATTAATAAAGGATTTATTCGTAGTTTGCAAGTTACAAAATTATTTTAGAGAATTGAACAACACTACTAACTGTGCCATCGTGCGAGGCTGCTTCTAGTTCATTTCGCAATATATTGCTTGCTTTGACAACAGCGCCCTTAATCAGAGTTATAGTAACTACTTGTTTAATCTCTATACGATCAACCCTTCCTCGCTGTATGCGGCATCAATTTCAATATCAGTGAAATAATTATTCATGTACAAAATTTAATCTCCTTTAAACTTCAAAATATTTTTATTTTCCGAAAGGATTTACCTAAAGTAACGATGAATTTACTTTTTGCAAATCATAATCAGATATAATAACAGAACTGTAATTGAGCTTAGAAAATATTGAAAAATTAACTTTTGCATGTTTACTATTATTTTATTCATAAAAATATTCGATTTCAGTTTATTCAGTTTAATTAACTACATTTACAAGCGCATTATATATTTCGCTTATTTTTCTACCTCTAGCCAAAATTGAATAATTGAAGTCGATTACATTAAATATGATTATTATATATTACTAAAAATAGAAGTATCTTTAATATATAATAAATGAAAAACACAATACAGTAAATAAAAATCTGATGTGGACCCCACATAATTTCCTTGTAGGCATATTAAATTACATATAGATATTTTTTTTTTTTTTTAATGGAAAGTGCATAAAATTCTATTTCATTAATTACTTCTGATGTTTGTTTTTGTATTCTTATTATTGAATTATCATTTTTCGCAAATTTTTTTCACAATCGGAGATTAATAATTATTAATAAATCTATATATTCCAAAAAAAAAGAAAAAGTAAATGTCGGATTGTCGTAAATGAGATGATGTCGGATTCGAACCGATGTGCCTTCCCCGTGTAAGATCCAAATATTTCATTAATTAAAATTTTAATTTGGCTATAAACCTTGAACCAATGAAAATAAGTACCACTTAGGATATATCGTTGAAAAGTTCTCATTGATTATTACTGCATTAATGTTACTGCAGTACCAAAGAAAAATAAAAATTTAACAGACCCCAATAGCTACCATCCTATTTCTTTGACGTGTGCTATGGGGAAAATATTGGAAAAAATGATTAATAAAAAAGAAAACCTGATATCACCGTATCAAGCAGGTTTTCGACAATACCATTCTACCACTGATCAAATGATCAGCTTAGAGGAAATTATATATAACAGCTTTATTAAAAGGAAACATTGTGTCGGAGTCTTCTTTGATCTTCAGAAGGCTTTTGATATGATCTGGCGTCATGGTATAATGCTCCAGATACATGAATGGGGCATTCGTGGCAATCTGCCTATACTGCTCAGCAACTACATGAATGACCGTACCTTCCAAGTACGCGTCAACAATGAATATTCATGTGAAAGAATCTTGGAAAATGGCATACCGCGAGGTTCGCCGTTGAGCGGTACCTTGTTTACCATTGCCATTAATAAATTGATATTAGTCATTCCAGTAGAAATCAGCAAAAGCGTCTATGTTGATGATCTGGCAATCGTATATGCCAGCAGCAAGACTGCTATGGTGAGGTACAAATTGCAACGAGCGATCAATCCTCTAAATGAAGTAGCAAGGAATAATGGATTCCAATTCTCACCAGAAAAAACGTGCTGTGTACACTTTTGTAGGAAGAGAATTCCTCATCAAAGTCCTGCGTTGACAATTGATGATAATCCAATACAATATAAAGACAGCGTAAGGTATTTGGGACTAGTATTGGATAAATTACTTACATGGGGATTACATATACAGGACTTGAGTGATAGATGCAAAAGAGCCCTAAACATTATAAAATGTTTATCGAACTTAAATTGGGGCTCAGAAAAAGAGACATTGAGAGATTGTATAAAGCATTGGTTCAATCTAAACTAGACTACGGATATATCGTATATTCATCCGCTAGAAAGTCGCACTTAAGAAAGTTAGACGTAGTTCATAATAGCGGAATAAGATACGCAACAGGTGCTTTCCGCACAAGTCCGGCGGATAGTCTGATGTCTGAAGCCCGAATAATGCCACTACATTATAGAAGAGAGATCCTCTTGTTAAGATATGCAGCAAATATATGGGCTTTCCCTGCTCATATAAATAATAAATTGTTTACGAATCATCCCATGACTGCATTATACGAACGTCGTGCTACCTATTCCAGACCAGCCGGAATTAGGTACCACGAATTAAGAAGAAAATATGAAATTGCTATACCAGAGACTCTAGCAATTTCTACTAGAGAAATACCGCCATCGCTCTTGCCAGCGGTAAATACAAGTTTGGATCTCTCTCAAGGAGAAATAAAAAAGAAACCAGCAGTGATCATCCAGCAGGAAATTTTGGCAACCGTCAGTAATTACGAAGAACATATTAAAATTTATACTGACGGTTCTAAAACCGAACATGGTGTTGGATGCTCGATATATGTAAATGAAGAAGCCCACTTTTGGAGACTGCCAGATGTGGCCAGTGTCTACACGGCAGTACTCACTGCAATTCAGCAAGCTCTTCGCTACACTGAACACTATTGCGAAGAGAGAGTGCTAATATGTTCCGATTCAGTAAGTGCACTCGTCGCAATTCGGAACAAGAACATTAAGGATGTCCTAATTGCAAACATCCTGTCCATTTTATACGTACTAAAACAACGAGGACAGCGATGCGTATTTGTATGGACTCCGGGGCATGCTGTTATTACAGGTAATGAAATCGCAGACGAAGCTGCCAGAAAGGCAACAGTCTGCGATGATTTGGATGCATTTCCTGTAAGAGTGGCAGATGTTAAAAACCGTCTAACAAACATAGTAAAAAACAAGTGGAATGCTGAATGGAGGAGATTAAATACAAAATTAAACACAGTAAAATCTTCTCCTTATAAATGGAAAAGCGACTATAAGTTGACTCGCCGTGAACAAGTAGCGGTGACCAGACTTAGAATCGGTCATACGCGATTAACAAATCTATATTTGTTAACCGGCGAAGTGAGACCAATGTGCGGTGTTTGTAATAAAACACTGACAATCAAGCATCTTATAGAAGAGTGTACCATATATGAGGACCTCAGAAAGAGGTTCCGTTTTAGAAATAATATTACTGCTGATCTGGATAATGGAAATGAAGAAAATATAGTTGCATTTTTACACGCCAGTGGACTTCTTAAAAGTCTATAAAAATGAAAGTTTAAAGCTGTGACAAAAGAAACTCTAAGCGGTAGTTTATATATATATATATATATATATATATATATATATATATATAAAGAAAAAATGGTATTGATAAGTTTAATTTTAATTTTAAATGTATGCATATATACATAAGGGAGTCTTGAAACTTGGCACGTATAGTGACGGGAGGTAGCCCTCTTGCCTAGGCCATTTTGGCTCACCTGTATTCAAGAGCAGTGAGTCGGGGTGTGTCCGATGATGGCATGGGGGACCCTCAAGGATGGATTGAGGGCGCGAGGCTGTGGGTGTGCGCTGTGCATGTCTATAGCCTGTTTATAAGAAGGATTCAACTGCCACGGCACCCTGGCGCGACTGATATACTGCTCAACGGCGGTTCTGGTCGCCCCGAGGGTGCTTAAACAAACTATAAATGAGACTCGAAGAAGAAAGAAAGAAAGATATGGTAGGATAAGTTTTAATTTTAATTTTAATTTAATGGTCTTTTGGGAACCTATCTCAAATTTTAATATTGGGGCCCTTTACACCCCATAAGTGTTTGTGATTGTCCTTGTCTTTATGTCTTAAATGTTTTGTGTAGTTTGTGCTTTTAAATAAAATGTAAGGGCCCTTTACACCCTTACATATGACGATCCAGATGGTGATAGTAGTTTCTTTTAAAGATTGTGACGAGGGCTACTGACCTTAGCAGTCGATGCCCATAAAAATTCAGAAAAAAAAGAAAAAAAAAAGACTACTATGTTTAGAATGAAAATGAAGTGGAGCACTTCATTAACTATATAACTATAGAAGTACAGCAATTATGTAAAATATTATTCTATGTAAGATGTTAATATACGGCACCCAAGGTGATGAGTCTCCCAAGCCTCTTGACTTGACCAAATGTAATCAAAATTATGAATAGTCCATAAAAAGCAGTCGGTTTTTTATTGAAGCAAAACAGACAAAAAATAGACAGAATATCGAATTATTCTTTTTGTACGTAATAAACATTCTTAAAAAAAAAATGCTGATTATTGAAAATTAATTTTAAAAGAAATATAAAATTTATAAAAAAATGTTTCAGCTGCATATATTCAATAATTATACAGGTAAAACGAAACAATTACGTTAAAATAAATTGAAATGTGTACAGTATGTTACTTTATAAATATTTAAATATATGTTATTGTACAGATTAGAAATACTAACAACTAATCAACAACGAAAATTGGGTACTTTGATTCCTTTTTTGTTTACCAACAAACTTAACAAAAAACTTGTTTTTCGGCATCGAATATTGTGTTTTACGTCGGATATCTCATAAGCTACTGGAGTTATATTTCTGGGACCTGTTTTATCTGAAGTTTATAAACTTAAGAATTTCTACTTTTATAATTAATACAATATTCTCCTAAACATTTGGGATATTTATTGTGCGAACTTTATACTAAAACATTCCTTCACGAAAATTATCTTTGAAACCAGCGATTATTTTGTACAAGACAGTTGTATTAATTGTTATTTAAAACAAAATTGTCCTAAATTTAATAATTACTGGCCGGCAGAGATAAAAAAATTTTATTTTTGTTTTTAACGACTTTCGAAGAAAAGTACCGTATTACTTTCGGTTATATGGTGTGAGTGACGGGGTGAAAATGAATTCTCTATACTTTTTGAGGTATGTGTTTATCAATTAATCCATCTCTTCGATTATGTTTAAGTAATTTACAAACCGAAATTGACACAAATGTGCAAAATGAGCAACAACAAATTTCTCACTAATTTTCATTATTTATAATTAGTTTGTAATATGATTTGTTTGTAGTTTCCATTTTTAAATACAACAACCTATATTTATTTTTTTGTTTTTCATTTTTATATTGTTTTGTTTTTTTATAGATAGAAATTATATTAATATATGTATATGTAAATTTAATTACTAATAAAATAAAAATATGATTGATTATAAGTATTATTTTTTGCTCGTCAAAAAATCTAAGCTGACGGTGTGCCGGTCCGTTATATTTTTCTATAATTTTGCCGATCTGCCATAAAAAACAGGGGTTGAAGAAGACTGATTTAGAATATAAACTGCTAAAAAAAATCTTGAAAATTAAAATTCAAAAAAAATTTATATTTTAAATGAGGATCCTATTCAGCTATTACAAAAAGAACCTGAATACCTTGTCCGATGGAATCAAAAATTAGGACAATACGGTGATATCAATAGCCAAATATTTGTAAAACACTTCAACTCTTCTGATCAACGGATTTTTCAGATTTGATACTAAAAATGTTTAGAAATAATGTTGAATATCCCCTCCTCCAAAATATGATTCAATTAAAAATTTGTAATTTTACATATTTCTATGGCACTAAACCTCAATTTTCTACAATTACAGTAAAAATATTTAAGAATTAAAAATGCTGAAAATTATTCCTAAGAATTCATTTTTAGCTACTATCAAAGAATTTATGTTCAGCCAGTTTAGAAATATTAAACAAAATACATGCCAACACAACATACACAACGTACGTGTATATCCGTACGTACGCGTTTACGTATACAGATCTTTCTGAAATTTCTATATTTTTTCTATATCTTTGGATAAAACGGGTATTGTAATTCAGATATCTGCAAAAAAAACAAATATCAAAATCACAGCCAATTGCTGAACTTTTCCTTTCTGACTATGCAACTTCAGAGGCAATAGAATTATTAATTTTATTTATAAATATGACGAAAGATATGTATCATAAAGAATATTTTTTTTTTTTTTTAATTTTTAGTTACAAAATAAACATGGAAAGATTATCAGCAATTTCAAAAGATAAACCAATGCAAAACGAGGAAACTGTTGCATGGTGGGTAGAATACGTGGTAAGACACAAAGGTGTACCGCATTTAAGACAAGCTTTACAAGAATTATATTGGTTTCAATAAACGTTGTTGGATATTATTGCTTTTATTTTATTGATATACTTTATTGTTAAAAAATTGTTATTTTCTACCCTTAAAAAGATTAAAATAAAATCGGAGTAATTTAAATTTAGATAACTGAATTATTTTTTCGAAATATTTCCTAATATTAAAAAGGTTGAACAGAACAATTCCTTTTACTCAAAGTCCTCTCGTCTGATAATTCTGCAACAAATATTCTAACCTGACTTAATGTCGTCCTCAGAATAATTTTTATCCGTTCATTAAGATATATCAGATTTAATCTGGTGGAAGTCGGATATGCTGATCTTGACAGAGGAGTAGAGTTGGCTGAAGATATTTTTCTAATGAATTTTCGAATTCCTTGGCCATGACAAAAGTAATTAATGACGGAGGAATAAATTCAAGCACTACACAGTTAAAAAAAAAACAAAACAGTATAGTAATTCTTTCTAGAAATGATATCAGCTATCAGAGTATATAACGAACATTTCTAAGAAAAATTAAAGATATTTTAATTTAATTTTCATACGGTACTTCTTTACGATATATTAATTAATATTTCGGTAATTTCATATAAGATATGTAATTTCATAGATTGCATTTATAGCACTCAAGAAAATGATAAAATTTAACATTTTTCCAAGAACTGCATCTTAAGGTCAGTACACGTGACCTTTATATGAATAATTGGCTTACGATCAACAACTACTGTTAAATACATTGACATACTCTCGTACATACAGTAGTTTATATTTACTACCAGCGGATCCTAGTCTTTATATTGAAACTGATTAACTGAAAATCACAACTGAGCTACCAATTACGACTAGCATGGTATGTTTTCATTCATTTTTTTTTATAGAGTAAGCATAATCATTCTTATTATTATTAATTTTCATAAATTTTGAAATAATAACAATAAATGGTGTAGTATTTTATGAAATAGTTCATCATTTTTATGTACTATTATACAAAAACGCAGAGCCTGTTCGTTTGTCTGGGGGAATCTCAGAACCACTGAACGGAAATGAAAAAGTCCTGAACTATTTTAAAAATCTTAGTTCCTAGTGGCCGCCATAGGGTTAATATTGATTACATAACCCCTAATTTCGTCAAACTTTTCAGCCCTTAATAATTATTATAACACCATAAATTTAGAAGAATATTAATAAAAAATAAAAAATACTATCCTACTGGGAGAAAACCGTTCAGTTTATACTCACTAAAACTTTGATTTTAAATCTAATATAACTAGAAATATAGAATTTAATTCGGTGCTTAAAAATACTCCAAACTTCCATAATCGTATCCTGCTGAAACACTCCAATACAAAAAAAAAACTAAAATACAATAATTTTTTTTTTCAAATAGAATACATTTTAATAAAAACAAAAGGAATCCTTAAAAAAATCAGAATCGCATAGATGATAAAATTTTCCAGCATTTTCGCCTACTTAATAAAACACTTTGAAATGTAATAGCGGTTACCATTTTAAAAAAGTTCTCTACCGTTAAAAAAAATAAAAATCAGATGTGGACATCACATGACTTATTTGTACGCCGATTAAAGTACATATACACATTTTTATTTCATTAAAAGATTTTAATTAGATAAAATTTTATTTAGATTTTATTTCATTAATAACTCCTGATATATTTTCATAGTTTTTTTTCACTGTTATTATTGTTAATTATCGTAAAAATATTTTTACAATTACAGGTAATTACTATAAAATCATTTAAGTAATTATTAATAAATCAATATATTTAAATTTCGTACACGTTAGTAAAAATGTATAATGTCTGTTAAAAATTTTCGGTTGCTTGTTTCGCTCGGATTTTTAACTATCTGCTACACTAAACTGAAATAATAATAACTAAGAACTATACTCTGATTTTGTTTTCCCGGGAAATATAGCTCAGACAGATGTATTAAAGGGACCGGCCTCTGTGGCGCGAGTGGTAGCGACTCGGCCTTTCACCCAGAGGTCCCGGGTTCGAATCCCGGTCAGACATGGCATTTTCACACACGCTACTACTACAAACCATTCATCTCATCCTCTGAAGTAATGCTTCTTAACTGTGGACTCGGAGGTTAAAAAAAAAGAAAAAATGTATTAAAGGGGAAAACATACAGAATTTTTAATTTTTTTTTATTACTCCTGCAATATATTGATAACATATCATTAATTTATTTTATTTTTAAATTTGTTATACCGTTTGAATATAATACTCTCTCTAATAATCTTTAGCTCTCTTTTAACCTAAAAATTTAACTTTTTTTAATGTTTTTTCACAAAATAAAATGTAGGCGGTAAAAGATTTGCAATGTTGAAAGTCGTAATTACTGCCCAAGTATTCTAAGTATGTAAATTCATACGGATGATCCTTTTGTCGTTCATAAAACAATAAATAAACTTTTAGTTTATTCAAACCTCGTTTACAACCGATATTATGTTAAAATTTAATCTTTTTCCATCGGTTATTATTTTTGTTTAATTATCGCATGAAAGCTGTACTAGTTTTAATAAATAGTACAATAGAATATCACAAACCACGATTAAAATATATTTTACCTTTAAACATGAAACATGATTTATTAGACATATACCCTCATTTAAAAACTTAGGTAAATAGCTTTTCTGCGAATAATAAAAGTTATGTTTCGTACATGTAAAGTTTTCCTTTCTAGGAACAATATTTTCAACCCCGATCAATTATTATAGTACATGATTACGACTGGGTGAAATCAAACATCTATTCTTGTTTGATCGTATAATACAACTAAGTATCAAAACCTCAATATTGTTTTTTAAATTAAACTTTAATGATATATCATGAAAAGTATTAAAATCCTTTCATTAATCAGAATTTAATAGTTTTAAGAGGAACATTATTTATATTACAGATAGAAATTTCCGTGAGGGAATATGGAATAAATTATATTATTTACTATGATAATAAGTAATATTAAAAATACAGACCAAGTTATGTATTCCTTTATTATCGAAGAACGATGCTCAACTGGTTAGGAAATAAATACGGTGTAGAAATAAAAAAAATTAAAATTTATTTTCGTATTATGTTATATATATATATATATATATATATATATATATATATATATATAACATGATCATATATATATATATATATATATATATATATATATATATATATATATATACACACACACACATATATGCAGGAAATCCAGCAAGAGTAAAAAGTAAATAAAAAGAAAACTTATTTATTACAAATTTTCAATTACGATTTTTTGTTTATTTTGAAAACCGACCAACCCAATTAAACATTTACATATTTATCCAACAACTGGGACTCGGTCCTTTGTGCTTCGCCTCTAACAGGGATACCCCCCAAAGGGACGGCCCCGCCGGGACTCAGTCTTTTCGCTCAGGGGCTCGGGAATCTCCGCACTTCATCACCAACATCCACCCTTGCAAGCACGGGCGAACGGCAGCTGCATACGGAGCTGTCCTTTACCCCATCGTTTCCCGATATTTCAGTTGTCGTATCCTCGACACAAACCCCATCGGAATGTCGAAGTCTTCGCAGTTCGGTGGTTTTATATATATATATATATATATATATATACATATATATATATATATATATATGTATATATGTATACACATATATGATTGATCCGTTATGTATTATTTGTGTAAACATTTAAAAATACTGTTACAAATCACTGAATGAATTTTATATTTTTTTTATATACTGCCGTGAAAATAAAATGATAAAATAAAGTATAATAAAACCAATTAGCTACATGTAGAATAAATAAATAAATTAAAACAAAAATTTACTAATTTAAAATAAAAATTATAATTCTAAAATTCGTAAACTAATATTACTAATACTAACCATGTGACTTTAACAGATTCTAATGTTACAATACCTGCACTATAAATATCCTAACGTTTGGCTCTCTAATTTTTTTTTTTTTTGTCTTCAGTCATTTGACTGGTTTGATGCAGCTCTCCAAGATTCCCTATCTAGTGCTAGTCGTTTCATTTCAGTATACCCTCTACATCCTACATCCCCAACAATTTGTTTTACATACTCCAAACGTGGCCTGCCTACACAATTTTTCCCTTCTACCTGTCCTTCCAATATTAAAGCGACTATTCCAGGATGCCTTAATATGTGGCCTATAAGTCTGTCTCTTCTTTTAACTATATTTTTCCAATTGCTTCTTTCTTCATCTATTTGCCGCAATACCTCTTCATTTGTCACTTTATCCACCCATCTGATTTTTAACATTCTCCTATAGCACCACATTTCAAAAGCTTCTAATCTTTTCTTCTCAGATACTCCGATTGTCCAAGTTTCACTTCCATATAAAGGACGCTCCAAACATACACTTTCAAAAATCTTTTCCTGACATTTAAATTCATTTTTGATGTAAACAAATTATATTTCTTACTGAAGGCTCGTTTAGCTTGTGCTATTCGGCATTTTATATCGCTCCTGCTTCGTCCATCTTTAGTAATTTTACTTCCCAAATAACAAAATTCTTCTACCTCCATAATCTTTTCTCCTCCTATTTTCACATTCAGTGGTCCATCTTTGTTATTTCTACTACATTTCATTACTTTTGTTTTGTTCTTGTTTATTTTCACGCGATAGTTTTTGCGTAGGACTTCATCTATGCCGTTCATTGTTTCTTCTAAATCCTTTTTACTCTCGGCTAGAATTACTATATCATCAGCAAATCGTAGCATCTTTATCTTTTCACCTTGTACTGTTACTCCGAATCTAAATTGTTCTTTAACATCATTAACTGCTAGTTCCATGTAAAGATTAAAAAGTAACGGCGATAGGGAACATCCTTGTCGGACTCCCTTTCTTATTAGGGCTTCTTTCTTATGTTCTTCAATTGTTATTGTTGCTGTTTGGTTCCTGTACATGTTAGCAATTGTTCTTCTATCTCTGTATTTGAACCCTAATTTTTTTAAAATGCTGAACATTTTATTCCAGTCTACGTTATCGAAAGCCTTTTCTAGGTCTATAAACGCCAAGTATGTCGGTTTGTTTTTCTTTAATCTTCCTTCTACTATTAATCTCAGGCCTAAAATTGCTTCCCTTGTCCCTATACTTTTCCTGAAACCAAATTGGTCTTCTCCTAACACTTCTTCCACTCTCCTCTCAATTCTTCTGTATAAAATTCTAGTTAAGATTTTTGATGCATGACTAGTTAAACTAATTGTTCTGTATTCTTCACATTTATCTGCCCCTGCTTTCTTTGGTATCATAACTATAACACTTTTTTTAAAGTCTGATGGAAATTCCCCATTTTCATAAATTTTACACACCAAGCTCTCTAATGTATCACTTAAATTTTTATAGTTTATAGTTTATTGTTAACAATAAACAAATACAAATAGACAGAATAATATAAAGTGCAGAGGTTACGGAACAATCAGACAAGTCCACATGCTTACAGTAGCTTTCTTAATAATTTAGCTGAACTGTTTGTGGTTTAACCTTTACCCTTGCGAGAAAGAATGTCATAATTGCTATTTTAAATACATATTTTGACAATTTATTACCTAATTTTAGTAAAACAAAAACAAAAATATAAAGTGAAATTTAATAAAATGTAACGATAAGAATAATGATTAAATAATTATGTTTAATTCAAATGTTTGTTAATTTATGTGTATTTAAAGTTATTCACTGATTTATTTAAAATATAATCTAAATTATATGATATTCAATCATATAAACCATTCCTAACTGTAAACAAAATTGATGAAATAATTAACATAAATTTCCTTGCAGGTATGTGTAACAATCTTATAAACATGTGTAATAATAATAATAATAATAATAAATAATGGAAAAATAAATGGCATACATTGTTTTAAAAAATTTACTTAATATATTATTTTAATAGAATTAAAAAACATAATTAATTATCACAAATTTCTTTTTAATAATAAGTAATAATAATAATAAGTTGATTGATTCAACACTACGCTCGTATTGTTTACGAATTAATTAAATTTTATAATGCAATTTTTTTTTATCTGTAGTCCATTGTTATTGTTCAAGAGTTTATTAAAATCACTGAAACGATGATTAAAATGTTTGCTGGCTTATATCTTTTATTTGGTTATAAAACTAGTATCTTATCCGTATTTAACACTTGTTCAATATTATATATTAACCAATTTTTTATTGTTATTGCAACTGTCTCAAATACAAATTAACATTACACGTCGTCTATTTTGATGTAACTTAAAGGGAGCGATATCGCATAACACCCCTTACAGATCATTACATTATGTTGTAATAACTTCAATATATATGAGTAATTTTGTCAGTTGTTCTGAGGAAATTCCAAGGGAAGTTATAAGATAGCCATCTTCTTTTGTTAACAAACTGACGCTAAATTATAACTGACATAATTTTAAAAAATATATTAACAGAAAATCAAATATTTTTATCGACGCACAGGTAGATCTGTAATACTTTTCCGTATAATTATAAAAATATTAAAATTCTTATATATTTAATTATCTTATTTATCTTAAATTAAAATTATTATTATATATATATATATATATATATATATATATATATATATATGTGTGTGTGTGTGTGTGTGTGTGTGTGTGTGTGTGTGTGTGTGTGTGTGTGTGTGTGTGTGTGTGTGTGTGTGTATGTGTGTGTGTGTGTAGAATAGTAATTGGTTGCGATGTATTTGTACATAATATAATTAAATAGACAAGATAATTTTTTTTTAACGATATTCTCTTTTATTACACACACAGGAAACTTTTAGAGAATTGTGCGCGGAAATTTTTAAATTGTAGATTGCTGAATCTAATACTGCTGTAGATAATAAATCTAATTTATTAAACTGGATTGAACGTGGTTGTCTAATCAGTTGGCCACCACGATAACCTGACTTATCGCCACTATGTTAATTCATTTAGGGCAATATGAAAGCGATAGTATACCAATAAAAGATTCATATTAAAGAAGTGTTATTCATTAAAATACGAAATGCTACTGGAATTTATACGAAACGATATTGAGATGAAACAGAAAATCACCGGAAATATTCTACGTCGGGCAGGATGCGGTGTACATAGTGAAGGGGGGAATTTCGAACAGTTACTGTAACGTCTATTATTCTGTTACCATTTATCATTTTATGTATTTTAGTTCTTCGTTTTGCTATATTAAGAATAATGTTTATTTGGAACAAAATAATACGATTTTCTGTCTATTTTTCGTCTGTTTTGCTGCAATAAAAATCCAATTATTAAAAGTTATTACTTTCTTTTTATTGACTATATTTAAATTAAGTTTCTCAGAATTAAATTTTCTAAAAGTTTTCTTACTAAGTCTTCCAAATTTGAAAGTCATTTAACAAAGCTATTGTACTACAAAACTAAAAAAAATTGGTTTTCGACACCGAATTTTGTGTTTTACGTCGATACCTTAAAAGCTACTGGAGTTACAGTTCTCGGACCTGTTTTATCCTATTTCCCATCCCAACCACCGTAGGGGAAGATACCCGCCTTGTGACGCTTCTGGTAGCCACATCACCGCCCCTGTTGCTAGCCCTGATGGGCTTGAACAGGAGTCGCCTTTCGTTCTCTAACATTTAACATATCACAATAATTATCCAGGCCTTGTTGGGATTCCACCCGATGTAAATGCCTCGGTAAATCCTCTTATTTCCCAGCTGAAATTACATAAGAAACCACCAAAAATTACAGTAGGGCTTCTTTTTAATAAAAGAGCTGAAATCCGGGCGAAATCTTTCGCTAGCCGTAATTCGAAAACAAAGATTTTCCAGGCCTATGTTTAGAAACGGAACGCAAGAATGGCGGGAGTTTCAATATTTCTCCCTACAGATCCCAGAGCCTGGATAATATCTCTTGCTGCTGTCATTCGTTTATCGGGCGGGTTATTGGGTGTTATTTAGTGACGGTAACAAATTTTAAGTTTTATTTATGGACGGATTTGGTGATTTGCATTTCTATCCGTATGAACCAGCGTGAAAATTATTTACTGGTTTTGACCCTGGGAGAATAAGATTTTTAGCCTCATGCTCCCGCCGTTATTCCGCTTCAGTCCGTCCGCTGAAGTCCTTTCGGTACTATAGCTTATGAACTATCAAGAATACGCCTACCGGGTCCCTAGTTATTTGGAGGGAGCAATGCGCCCCTTTCTATGTTTATAAGAATTTTTTTTTCATTATTTTCTCGACTAGAATATATCCTAAATGGTTCTGCGTTTCTTTGTGGGACAGTATGTGTATATATATATATATATATATGCTTGATGGGTTTCAGAAAAATGGAATAAGAACAGATTCTTATTTATTCCCCCTATATTAAATTTATTTCTCCCGTAAGCCATTGTTTCCTTTTCTTATATTCAAATTAGATTAAAGATAATTTTAAAAATACAATCAAGCATACATGTGTAATTACATGTGGGATTAAAGTTTTACACCAGTTTGTTAATTTTTTTTTTTTTTTTTATAATAAATATTCTTTTATTTACAGGTTATTAATTACGTTTCATTTTTAATCCTTTCTGTATTGAATTTAACTGCATGTAGTAATATACTTTCAGTATGTCCTACTGCATCGTACAGTCATCAAGAATCCTGGCTTGGTATAGTTCCAAGTTTAATCAAAAGAGGCCATAATGTAACAGTAATAACTTGTAATCCTGAAATCTTGGTAAGTATTAATAGTTATATTGAATTATCTAATTTATGATAAATTTATTATTTATTTTTTTTTTTTTTTTTATAAAAAATTAAGTAAAGTAGTTTAGATTTGTAATAAGTTGTTTGTTAAAATATTTTATCTTATGTTTAAGAATAAAAAAATCAAGAGCGTAATTACGAAATTATGCTATAATATTGAAAAAATAATTATATCCTGACATATTATTATGTATATAATGTTATATATATAAATACATATATTTCCAATAAAAAAATGATGGCACGTGGGTTTGTTATACGTACTCATATTTTTATTTTAGCTGCTATTCGCCCAGAGCGGTCCACGTATGCGCCGGGTGGCTGCGCACAAACGACTCCCTCCGGCTTTTCATTTAACACAACACTTGTGTTAAATAATCACAACACCAGAAACAGCTAATTTTTAAAGGCTAGAAGCAGTCCGTTGTCAAATAATTTACAAATTATTTTATATAATTTCTAAGCGTAGATTCATATTTTATATTTGTATTTTTTTGAACTAATTTTATTTATCTAATTTATAATAATTTATTATTTTATTTATACTGTATGAATTAGAATTCATTAATTAATTATTATTATTTATTTATAAATTTACATAAAAATTTAATTATTTTTATTATTACGAGTATTTTAATTAATAATTATTCAAACGTATTAGTAAAAGAAATGGATTATTAGTTAATATTTAGAAGTAAAAAAAGTCTTTAATTAACAAATTATTTAAAAGTATTTTAAAAAATACTGTAGGAAAAAAGACTAAGAGAGCACCGGTGGCGGGATAAGTCAGCTGCGCGCAGCCACCTGCTCTGCAGTAATAGCAGAAGAGTAATAAACAGCAGTTGGCCCGGCAACTAACAACGTCGCACGAACTAAACGAAAAATATGGCGTTCCCAAAGCGGGAAACAGTTTTCGTTTGAAATATTCTGTGACAGAAGAAAACGCGGGAATAGCTCGTCCGCGATTTGGTTAACTTGAGAGTTGAAGTTTTAAGATATAGTGTGGTCGAGGTTGAAAGAAACCGTATTTATGCTATAGTAAGTTGTGTAAATACACTCATCGAAATGTGTGTCGATACATTTGCATCAATGGCATCCTGACAGAAGCCAAACTGATGACGGTAATGATTTAAAAGATGTGAGGTTGTGACGATGTGAGGTGAGATTTAGAGGTTTTAAAAGACAACCTACAGTAAGGCACATCATACCTATAAACGGAGTGGCTGATGTGGCGACCGGGATCGTCACGAGACAGATGTCTTCTCCTACAAGGAATCAAGATGTTAATCTAAAACCATAACTGTGAGGTTTACATCATTCTTTTTAAAGGAATTAAAAAAAAGAAACGAAAAAAGGTATTAAAAACGATGTTTCGAACTGTTCCTCATATACGTAACCTTCATCTATAGATAAAAATAACACTGCTGAAGAAGATCATTGTATTAAAAAAAATCATACTTTTAAAAATTATGCTTGAGTTAGTCTAAATAGTCTAGTTGGGCGATAAGCCGTTAAAAAATGTAAATGAACAATTTTTAATTAATTATCCAACCGTATAAAAATAAAATTTACATCTTGTTTTAATTATTTTTTTCAGGAACCACATCCAAATCTTCATGTAATCAATGTAAACATCTGTTACGCTACGCTTAGTAAATTTGAAAGCGAAAGTAATAGTTTTTCTATCCAAAATTATATGTCGCCAAGGGAATTTTTTCCGCCTGTAAATGATTTACTTGCCAAATATATAGATGAAACATTTAGCTCCGAAGCTGTAAAAAATATGCTCAGGTTGTATTCGAATTCTGATTTTTATTTATTGTGACCGTTAGTAAATATAGTTGAAATAAATACGGTTAAAATAAATAATATCGTAATAAACTTGGTGCGTTGTATTACATAAAAATTGAAAAAAGAATATTTTCTCTTTTGACTATCAGTAAAAATTTTGATATAAGTGATTAAAAAAAAAAAAAAATCATAAAAGAATCTATCAATATATGAAACAATAATAAATCTTCCAAAATAAGAAATATTTTCACAATATGTAATTCACCATATTGAAAAATTAATAATAAAATTTTTTCCAACAATAATTTGAAATGACTGATTTATTTTATTACAATAATTTGTGCCAAATTTAATTGTAAACGATTAAATTTTTTTTAAATAACACAAAAATTACCAAGAGAAAATTGGGAAACACTTTGCTCTTGCTAACAGTTTTTTTTTTTCTTTTGCCGAAGCAGTGTCGGGGTCGCTAACAAGTCCCGCTAGAATTTAGGAAGAGCGTATCTGCACACTATCGACTAAACCTCCACCCCTGGCTATTCACCCTTCTTGGCATAGCTAATAACTCATTCCATCATGGCGGGGAAGATCGCTCACACACACAGTCATACTATAAGTACAGATCATAAGTTGAAAATACAATAAAAATTCTAACACGAGATCATTAAATAATCAGAACAAAACAAAATACAAACATCAAATGAAGAATGCTGCTTTTTCTAAATTTAACCTTATGTTTTATTTTTTAAATAAATACTGTTCGGCTAAATTACTAAGATTACTGCTCATTGTAATTAATAATCGTAAAATTCGTACAATACTTTGCCCGCTTTTATTATACTGAAAATAATTATTATAAAAAAATCACGATTTCCTGTTAGCTGAAATATTTGGAGTTCCATAACCAAGCAGATTCATTTTTCTATTAAGGACCATCATAACTCCTGTTTTTAGCGAGAATATTTGGTAACCACTTATAAAAATGTATAATAACAATTAGATATAAAAAGTAATACATTTTTATTTGTTATGTTTCAGGTCAAACGATACAAAATTTGATTTGTTAATTTACGAAGGACTACATCCAGGCTTGTTAGCATTTAAATATCATTATAACGTACCATCTATAGTCATGTTTACCACACCATTATTTGGAGCAGTACATTTTTTAATGGGTAATCCAGTTAATCCGTCGTATATACCATCATTTGTGACCACTTTTAGTGACAAAATGACGTTTTCTGAACGGCTAATGAATACATATTATTTATTATACGAGATTTATATTCGTTATTATTATACTTACCCCAAAATGGATGCTGTAATGAAAAAGCATTTTGGAAATGACATACCTTCATCAAGAGAACTTGAAATGGATAACAGTTTATTAATATTATCTGGAGATTTATCACAATCATATCCGATGCCAGTACAGCCAAATACGATTAACGTTGGAACTTTACATATAAAACCAAACAAGCCATTACCAAAGGTGCATTTGAATAAATATTTTATTTATAATGTAATAATAAGAATAAATAAATATATATATATATATATGCATACATATTGTTACCACATAAATATCGAATTTAATATCGGTGGACGAACACGATACCAGCTCAGATATCAGCTGGAGCACAGTATACGTACGCACTCGTAGAAGCATCACTCGCGTCTCACAGATGACCGCGAAGTTCTCCCTCCGTAGCTGCGCTGCCCCACCACTCTCAAGGTCCAATATAAGAGCGTGCACGAGAGTGAATTTTTAATTAATCGACGACCACCACCTAGAGAAGACCAAGAAGAAGAAGATGGAAGAAGACAAGAAGAAGTTCTCTAGCCGCCTCAACGTAGGAACTTCCGGCGGTTGCTAACATCCCCGCCGGAGCAGCAGACCTGCCCGGCTCGCCAAGGGAGCCGCTGGACGTGGACGCTTTCTACCCGCTCCAGCTCGTCGGGCTTCAATCGTGGATGGGATCCCTCATGGAGAACCGCTGAGCGGTTTTGAGAGCTACCTCTGCCACGCTGTAGTGGGGACCCAACTGCCGCTGAGGGGAAGCCCAGACTGATTCCAATGAACGGGCCGTGACTCCCCGACTTTGCCGTAGACCAGCTTTCGGACCAACAGCTCTTCTCAGAGCTAACGCAAAAATCAGACATTTTCAGGGCCAACCCAAGGTTATTAAGTGCCACGTGCCATCGAAGCCACTCGGCGACTACACACACACACACACACACACATATATATATATATATATATATATATATATATATAAGATATTAATAAAAATTCTAATAAAAATATTGTTTAAACTTATAATAAATTTGTTAACTTACACCATTGAAAAAATATTCGTTGAAGGAAATTAACAAAATTTAGTTTTTCGTAAAACAAAAACAGTGAAAACATTTTTTTTTAAGAAAAGTAAATCAAAAGAAAGTGTAAGCTAGTAAACATATACTAACTAAATAGTACAATAAATGATTTTTTTTTCCTACTACGTATATTTCAAATCGGCTATTGTATATTTACAAGAAATAATAAAATAGAAGAATAGGTGACGCTGAGGCCGTGATTTTCCGAAAAATCGTATTTATGGTCGAATTTGGCTCATATTCAAAATATGAATTAATTACGCTGAAACGAAATATTTTTGCAGAATATGGACACGCTAGGTTGCTGCGCTGCGGTCGTGATTTTTCGAAAAATTGTATCTATGGTCTAATTTGGCTCATATTCAGAATATACATTAGTTACGCTGAAACGACATATTTTTGCAGGAAACGGATCCGCAAGGTTGCGCTGGCGTCGTGATTTTTCGAAAAATTGTAAATATAATTGATATGTGTGTTTATATATATATATATATATATATTACACACATAAATATACATATTTAGGCCATAAAACATATATATTATTTATTCATTGCTTTTTATTTATTTAGAAATAATATACAATTTTGTCAGAATTTTGAATCTGCATCCGATCCGCTATTTTTGATAATTTTTTGTCAACACTCTTAAAACATTTTTATTTTGTTTAATAATACTGAATCGTTTGCACATTGGTATTGCATTTTCTCGAATCAATGCAAACAGAAACTCAAATACTAATACATCATGTCATCCATATTGACCAGAGAAACGGACTGATATAAACTGGATCAGTATTAATTTCATTTCAACTGCGTTGAAAGAAAAGGATTTTCATTCATGAAGATTGATTGCTTTATTTGATAAGAATTTTGGAGTAGTTTTTTCATAACAATACGAAGAATTTTATTATTTATAAATGACTAGTTATTGACTGGACTTGATACGTCGTCTAAAGTTTTACAGAATTTAACAGAAAACAAAAAACAGATGACATCAAAACTCATAAAACCATAAAATTGATAAGGTTTCGGCCAGAGTTTTCCATCAATTTAAAACATCAAAAATCGATAATCATAATTCAACAATTTATAGTTCTTTAAAAAGACACTGTCTAAACGGGAGGTAATAATTGCTATATATTTTTCTACTTCATTTTCTTAACCACAAAAATATCAAAGTTAAATAATGTCTTCTTGTTCTACTAATATTGTAACTAAATGATATAACTTAGTAATGTAAAAGAGATAAGAGATCATCGAGATATAGATGTAAATAAACAACCAATTATTCCTTTATATTTTTACCGTGCAATAGATCTCTGCCACTTTTATTAAACAACCATTCAATCTGGGTTAAAGTTGTTGGGATTTATACGAGCCCAACACTGACATTTCTGTCCTGAGGTTTTATAGGAAAGATTTTTTTTATAGAGCTGTCCGCCGATTCTTTTTTCGAATTTTCTAGATATATAAAAGCTCGACCTGAGGCTATGATATTTCGGAATCCATGTTTCCAATCTTTTCCAGTAAAAAACCCTTTTATTCTAGTAAAAAAAAGTTCTGATCCTGACTGACAACAGGGTTCACTAAAGAGCGTAAAATAATATTAATTGGAGACATGCTTAGTTTAAATTTAAATCAATTTATTATTTGTAACGCTAATAATATAGTTTATAAATCATAAAAATATTAAGAAATTCTCAACAAAATTTGTAAGAAACCAGGATTATTAAGTTTAATAAATCAATAATTTAAAACTTTTTATTAATTATTAAGAAAATAAAATTAAATATGATAAGATAGACTAAAAACAAAATTAGAGCGGTAATTAGGTAACGCTAATTTCCGCTCTAGAATTACATTGCAATTCGATCGCTGTTTTTTGTATTACCTCTGGAATATTAATCATGACCTGAATTCTATACATTCATAAATTCTAATAAATCTATCAGAAGTAACTTTTTAATCTTTTTTTACAGGATTTACAAAATTTTATGGACAATGCAAAAGACGGTGTCATTTACTTCAGTCTAGGGAGTAATAAGAAAATTTCAACATTATCAGAAGAAACACGAAATGCTTTTGTAAAAGCATTTGAACAATTTCCTAAAGTTAAAGTATTAATGAAATGGGAATCTGATATCGAATTTCCCAATAAACCAGCAAATGTGTATCTTAAAAAATGGTTACCGCAAAAGGACATTCTTGGTAAATATTCTATATATTTTACAATTAATGATCATAAATAGCCAATTATTCTCATGTTTTTTTAATTTAACACGTTCGCTGCTGCGGATAAAATAGGGAATTTAACAATCTTGCTGTTCGAATAACTGTGATACCGTATCATCAGACGCAGTTTTATACGTATTTGCTCCATATCCTGAACTGTTTGATCTTGGATTTTCGTTCGGTATACATTTGTCCGGTACCGCGTATCACATTGCTTTTTAATCTCATTCTAATAATTTTATTTCCTTTTCATATATTTTAATGAATTATTCAATAAAATATTAATTATATTACTTAATCTTACAAATGCTGATTTTTATTTATAAATTAGATTAATTTTATTAGGTCTTCTGGGTGGACTGTCATGCCCCATTCACCTTACACTCCGGACCTCACGCCTAATGATTGTCACTTGTTCCCCAAGTTAAAGGAACACTTGAGTGGCCAACGCTTCCGGAGCAACGATGAAGTCAAAGAAGAGGCGAAACGCTTCCTCAACGGAACAACCCTTTATAATCTGATTTGTGAGGAATATGAAACAGGAAAAATACTTGAAGATTTTGAGAGATGTGTGATAGTCCCGATATCAAAGAAAGCAAGTGCGATGAAATAACATCTATACTATTGCAAAGAATAGACAAGAAATGTCTTGTCTATTAGGTAAGGTCTTCCGTGAAGATTTGTTTGGCTTCAGAAGTGGAAGAGTACAACAAGAGAAGCTATATTAGCACTAAGATTATTAATGCAAAAGAGCCAAAGAAAGGAGAAACATGTGTATATCACCTTTATCGACCTTAAAATGTGAACTGGGACGAAATGTTCATAATACTCAGAAAGAGAGGGATCAGATGGAACGATCGATGAATCATCTGGACTTTCTTTAACTCTTATGTACACGAGGTGTTACATCAAGTGAGGGAAGAAGTCAGAGTACGCATTAGCATCCAGGGATAGAAAATTGATAAGCTACGATTTTCGGATGACTTTGCCGCGATCACAGATAATGAAAAGGATATGATCGACATTATTGAAAAAATGGACTCCAAATTTATAAAGATTACAACCTTAGAATAAACAGAACAAAAACCAAAAAAAGTGGTATGTGATCTGGTATATAGAAGTTTACAGATTAAACTGCTGAAGGATTTCTCCAAGAGACTAACGAATTTATATATCTAGGCAATAAAATTACGCCAGACGGGAGAAGTTCCAAGAAAATAAAAATTAGAATCGCGGTAAGCAAGAATTGTCTATAACAGGAAAAAACACTGTTTTATACTACCAACATAAATCTGGATATAAGGAAACAGTTTCTAAAAACGTACGTATGGAATGTAGTTTTGTACGGTATCGAAAGCTGGATGATCGACTGCGGAAAGAAGGAAGCTAGACGCCGTTAAAATGTGGTGTTACTGACGAATGCTTAGGATTAAGTGGATTGACGGAGTTACAAGTAATGCAGTACTTAGCCGGATGAATGAAGAACGGAAGTTCATGAATGCTCTTACAAAGAGTGATGCGCTAATTGGCCACATATTACGTCACAACGGGCTGCTCCAAATTATCGTTGATTGAAGGAAAGCATTATCGGGGAGAGGAAGGCTGAAGTATATCAAGCAGATTAAGGGATGTAAATTTTGAAACCTATATCGAGCTAAAAAGAAAGGTTCAGAGTAGAAGGCTTTGGAGACTTTCTGCCATCATAGAAAGAGAGAGAGAGAGAGAGAGAGAGAGAGAGAGAGAGAGAGAGAGAGAGAGAGAGAAATATTTTTCAATAGTATTATTCTAAACTGGCTAATATATACCAGCTCTCAATGATTGTTAGCACTGTAAGTCTTTATTAATGGACAAATAACTAATCATATACATTTTAGTTTTCAATATATTATACGGTAAAATAGAATTTTGAGTTTCACTTCCGATGATTTTTCATTTACTGATAATGAAATTTTTAACTGCATTATTTCTAAAAATTTTAGGAGAGTTTTTAATTTTACGAAATCATATCAACAAAAAGCTGAATAGTTTTTTTTTGTTATTTTTACAATATATTAAATATAAATTTAAAAAATCATAAATTTATTTGAAATACCATTTATCAAAACTTTTTAATTTTGATTTATTTCAGCTCACAAAAACATAAAATTGTTTATTACTCACGGCGGCCATCAAAGTCGTCAGGAAGCTGTACATTACGGAGTACCATTAATATCAATACCATTCTTTTACGATCAAGAATGGAACGCAAAGAAAAGTTTCGAAGAAGAAGCCGGACTCATAATTAATTTCTTTGAAGTAACATACGATAAAGTATACCATGCTTTGAAGGAATTATTGAATAACGACAAGTAAGTATGCTTACCGAATCATTATTTAATATTTTTATGTACAATTTTTCCTTCTAATTTTAATTTTCTTAGAAATTTAATTTTTAACAGTTTTATTCATATTTATTATTGATTACAGAATATTTGAAGTTAGGTATGTCATTGAATGAAAAACGTATGTACGTATATATCCCTAAATACGCGTGTACTTTCGGATATAACGATCATTTTGTAGACATTTCTATACGTTTCGGTATTTTTGGAAGAAAGGAGTCTTGTACTGTCGATAGTTGGTAAAACACAGATAACCAAAACCGTGACTAATTGCTGAACTTTCCCTTATTAAGTATGCTACAGCAGAGGCAATATTTATTAATATTGCCTCTATTATTAGTAGTTATTAACGTGAATTATTTTATTTAAAAATATGGACGTAATATGTCTTGGTTTAAGTTTTTTCTCTTTAAAACGATTTTCATTTAAACATTAAAAAAATTCATATGAAATTTCATAATGTATGTATGTTATTTTTTTCATTTTTAGATACAAAAGAAACATGGAAAGGTTATCAGCAATTTCAAAAGATAAAGCAATGGCAAACGTGGAAACTGCTATTTGGTGGGTAGAATATGTGATAAGACACAAAGGTGCGCCGCATTTAAGACCAGCTGTACAAGATTTATATTGGTTTCAATACACATTATTGGATATTATTGCATTTATCTCAATGTTATTATTTTTGTTTGTTTATTTTATATACTTTATTGTTAAAAAATTATTATTTTCTTCCCTTTATAAGATTAAAATAAAATCACAGTAAATAAAAATTTATACCGGTGAATTTTGTTTCCAAATAATTTCCACATATTATAATGATTGAACTGAAGATCTCCTTTTACCCACCGTCCTTTCTTCTGTAAATATTCCGAGCTGAAGTGATGTTGACCTTAGAATAATTTTTTATGCGTGTGTATATGGCATTCATTCATTATAAAAACTTCGCTCAAAAAAGGGGCACCCCTTAACTAAAAACTTAAGGTAAAAATTGTAACATTTTACTGGTTTCCCGTGAAATAACCTATGGGCTATACATAGATTATTTCACGAGAAATATTTCTAAAAAAAAAAAATCTTTTTTTACAATACGAAAGTTGTTTATGTTTCTATTTTTAAATGAATAATCAGAAATGAATTTAGAACTCAATAACAAAATTAAAAGAATACCGGACTTCTAGTTAATTGTATTTTTACTTTTAAAAATACAAAAGAAAATGTATGTAGGAACTTAAAAATGCAAAAAAAAAATATTTTAAAAGTATTTAACTGAAAACTATCAAACGTAAACAGACATTTAAACATTTCATAAAAAAAAAAACTTTATTAAGAGATAATTGTTGTGACAGAAATACAATTTTCTTTTGGAAGGAAAGATGCAAAATAAACGGAATAATGTAAAAAAAGAAGATTAAACTTTCTTTCTTTAACTTTTTAATATAAATAATAATATCCTACCAACACCAACAAAACCACAGGAGAGCTTAATACAAGTTAATACAGAGCTTAATACAGAGATTTTTTAGTCATGTTACCCAATTTTAAATGTAATTTAAAAAAGGGAAATTTAGGTGGAATAAAAAATGTATTTGTTACAAAAGAGATTTAATAAAAAGCTATTACTTACATAATTGTTAAAGAATATGTTCAAAATGCCCACCCACTTGCGGTTATACACGCACGGACTCTTTTCAGCATATTAGCAGAAACGTTTTTAAGAGTTGCATTGGAAATATTCGTGATAAGTCTGTAATATTGACTTTAAGTTCATCGATAGTGTGAGGATTGTTTTTGAAGGCCTCGGACATAATATACCCCCACAAAAAGTAGTCAGGAGATGTGAGGTCTGGGGACCTTGGAGGCCATAAGCCCTTGCTTATTATTCGATCATCAAAGAACTCTTGCAGAAAATCCATGTTTTCTCAAGACGTGTGGCATGTAGCGCCGTCTTGCTGAAACCGGCAATACCGTTCTTGAGGTTCCAGGAGGGACACAAATTAACGTACAATATTCCTGTATACTTCACCATTTACTATCTGTTCGAAGAATATGGATCCGACTATACGATGACGAGATATCGCACACCACACACCAATTTTATCAGGATGCAAAGATTTGGCTTTGCATCCTGAAAAAAGGCGAGGCGAGTATTCGTGGAAAGAATACCTCGCCTCGGTCTCAGACGATCACTCCTCGGTGTTCAGGCGAAAGAAAAAACTACGAGAAGGAAAGAAGCCCTGCCACCCAATTTTGGGGCAACGAGCGGGCTCTATACGCAGACGACACGGTGTATTATTATGAATCCGGAAGTGTAGATTACGCGATCGAGAGACTCCAACGGCAACTGGATCTATTATAGCCGTGGCTCGATATGTGGAGAATCAAGGTCAACGGTGAAAAATCGGTGGTAGTGATGTTCACACACAAGACACGTGCTCCAGCCAGGCTGCTGGAAATCTCAGGAGAGATAATCCCCTTTGGGAAAAAAGTGTAGTACCTGGGAGTAGTCCTGGACAAACGGCTTACCATAGGAGAACAACAAAGGGCAAAGGCCGTCAGGGCCTCACTATACCCAGTACTGAACAGTGCCAGCCCATATCCAGTGCCGACCAAATTGCTCATTTTTGGCTATACGTCCTGCCAGTTCTCACATATGCTTACCCGGCATGAGGAGCTTTGTTGAACTCCACGCTTCAAAAGAAATTAGAAGCCGTCCAAAACATAGCGTTTCGGACGATATTTGGAGCACCGTGGTTCGTCAGAAACGTCACTCTTTGCTACGATGCGGGAGTACACACCGTATCCAAGGTGGGAGTGGCGCAGGCACGCAGACTGTTCGAGAGAGCGGCCGTGTCCGAACATTCGGGACATCTACCGAGAGGACCGTACTCCACAGGGTATAAGAAAGCGGCCTCATGCCGTATTAAACGAACCACCGTGAAGAGGCGATACGAGAGTCAAAAAATGGCAAACCAGGCTTAGGAGCCTCTGTATTGCGTAACCTATAAATGGAAACCGCACAAAACAACCGGGCGCGAAAGTGACCGTTTTCGCAATTAAATTTTGTTAAAACTATAAAAAGCTAGACATCACTCCACACCGTCCAACGAAGAGACCACAATTTCATTTAGTCAGCATATGCGACTCTCTCCGGAGAACGGGGCTCATTTCTCCCTCCAAATAACTAGAGCTCCGGTAGGCGCACTCCTGCTAGCCCATAGGTGCTGGTACCGAAAGTACTTCAGCGAATGGACTGAACGAGAATCACGCCGGGAATACTAGGCTCAAAACTTAGTCTATCACGGTCAGAACCAGTAAATAAATTACACCATGGTCCATACGGATAGGAACTCAAATTACCAAATCTGTCCATAAATAAAATTTAAAATTTATAACCTCCACTAAATAACCGATGAAATCCGCCCGATAATAGAAAGATACAGCAGCAAGGGACATTGTCCAGGCTCTGCGATCTGTAGGGAGAAATATTGAAACTCCCGCCATTCTTGCGTTCCGTTCCGAAAATTATTATAGTTAAAACAAATCGAATTTCTTAAATTTTGTTTAAAATAAAATCTTTTGTATACGGGTATCCCTTGCAAACTAAAACAGAAAAAAATCCATAATAATAAGTTCAAATTGAAATAAAAACAATGTTGAAACAAAAATACTTTTGATTATTTTTGGTAACGTAAAACATCTCTTAGGAAACTATTTAAAATTTAAATTTGAATATAAAAACAAAATTAGAGCTGGTTTGGTACAAAAATTTATGATACTTGCTTATTTATAAAAAAACGTGGAACAAATATATGTTTTATTAAATAACCTCTGAAGTCTTCAAAATTTTTGTACACCTGATTTTGATGAATGAAACAAAAATAAATTTTCTTCCTTTCTTAAAAGGCGAGATCTATAGATGTATTTTTAAAAAGCATTATTTACTCACCATATATAAGTATTATTGCACGAAACATTAATGTTGTAAAATATGACTCTGTTAAAGTATAAATTATACCAGTAATGAAATTATTTAAAATAAGTTGCATGTAAAGTCGTTCAATTTGGTAAAAATATTACTAAAAGAATCATTCTAATCAGTTCAACTAATCTTGTGTTTTAAGCGAATCTAGGTACAACAAATATAAACCCACCCGGTTGGTCTAGTGGTTAACGCGTCTTCCCAAATCAGCTGATTTGGAAGTTGAGAGTTACAGCGTTCAAGTCCTAGTAAAGCCAGATATTTTTACATGGATTTGAATACTAGATCGTGGATACCGGTGTTCTTTGGTGGTTGGGTTTCACAATTAAGCACACATCTCAGGAATGGTCGAACTGAGAATGTGCAAGACTATATACACTTCATTTACACTCATACATATCATCCTCAATCATCCTCTGAAGAATTATCTAAACGGTAGTTACCGGACGCTAAAAACAGGAAAAAGAGAGAGGTACAACAAATATAAATGTTCATTAAAATATATCCTTATTTTGATTTATATATAAAAATTTTGTTTTGTTATAAAGATAATCAGATAATTCGGAAGAAAAATTACTAATACAAAATTCATTAATGAAATTTCATTGGTTCCATTATCATTTTAATAATGATTATTAATTTTTGTTTTTACAATGATTAAAAAAAAACAAAAACTTAAAAAAATTAATGTATCTTTTGTATTATTCAAAATGGTCGGGAACGAAACAAAATATTCAATATTACAAAACAAAAAAGAATAAATCGAAGCACATCACATTCCCCAAGAGAAGATGCGACTGTTCCAGTGTAAACTTATCGATATTTTGATCTCACAATCAGAGAGCATGTGCAGTACCTTCGATTGCACCTAAATCGGTGGATGACTGGAAATATCACGTAAAAGAGAAAAGGAAACAATTAATCCGAAATATAGGGAACTGCATTGACTACTAAGGAAAAACTCGCACTTCAATTCGTGTAATAAAATTCTTACATACAAAGTTTTCCAACCAATCTTGACTTATGATGTAGAATTGTGGGGAACAAGTAAAGGTAACTTCGACGTCATAACATGTTTCCAAAACAATATTACGAGTACAATTTCGGAGTTTTTGATTAACAAGGGTTCATGAATACCTAGAACTTCTGTCTGTTCGGAGGTTGTGAAACGTACAAGCGTTGTATTGTTTTTTTCTCTTTGAATTTATCATTTTCTCTTAATTTTTTTATTTTTCCCTTATACTTAACATTTTATTCCTTTTCATATTCATCTTCTTGTCGTTTTCATGCTGTTTCTTTTACCTATACGACTGTTTCTTTTCCATTTTTGATTATTCACCGAATAATCCACTATTCCACTAATAAAAACTGAACATTTTACACCGAAAGGTTGAAGTTAATATTTTTAACCAGTAAAGAGGAGTTCGCTAAACGAAATTGTCTAATTATTATTAACTTTTATTTATACGACACACCAGAAATCTTTTGTTAATCAGCAACTTCCAAGATTCGCATAATACTGATCTAGTAATACGAGTAATTTACAGACTTTTACTCTATTCTAATATTTCATGTAAGATTGTTGAATTAATAACCGTATAAATATTTGACTTTAATAAAAACTAATATTTCAGTAATTGTGTAACTCCTGTCCACTTTATTAAAGAATTGAAGGATCTTATCTCCCTTTTAAATGAAATCAGTTTGAATGAAGTTCAGCAAAAAATGTGTATATGTAATTTAATTGGTGTACAAGGAAGTCATGTAGCACCCATATCAATTAATTTTTGATTATTCATTTCTTTATTGTTTATTTTTGCGAACCACAAAGGGCGAACGGGGACTTATTAATTATTGATTGAATTATGAGTTCATTAATAACTCCTTATCATGTGATTATTATTATACGATTAACTTATGGTTCCACTATGAAAACCGACTGTAAATAAACTAGTTTTGGAACAAAAAAGAATTCTCTACAAATTGTTGAACATTTTTATGGGTTTATTACAAATTTAACAAAGTTATTTTACACCAAACATAAAATAGTGTTTATCAATCCCAATTTTTTGTTTTTACTCAAAAACTACTAAAAATATAGTTTCGGACCTATTTTTTTCCAATGTTTCAGGTTTGATTTTATATAAAACCAGAAAATTTACCCCTTAATTTGGATCCCAAGAATTACAATCTGGTTTAATTTTTCCGAAGACGCAGAAATAAAGGCGAAATATTTCGTCAGCCGATACTCGCTAATGAAGTGTTTTCCAGATCTTTAGTGTTTATATGAACTTTCTTCTTTATTTTTACCAGTAGAACATATCCTAAAGAATTATTATATTTTTTGTGAATCACAGTTTATATAATGGTTGTATTAATGGGTGGTGGCTTCAGGATTGTAGATGAGTTGGAAAACACTGAAATTATTTTATAAAATTATTTATTTCATTCCTATAATATTTAACTTGTTTTATTTTAGTTCTTATTTAAAAATTTAGTCAGAAATTATTTCTTTAGATTTGTGAAAAATTATTAAAGTACGTTTGATTCTTTTTTAAACTTCGTTTTATAAAACGAAAATCAAAATAAATTCAATTAAATGTATTTGGATACTAGGCACATATGCGTGATAACTATTTTGAGTTTTAAGGGTTTTATTGTTTGTTGTAATTTTACTTTACCTTTTTTTATCTTTATATTTAAACCTTTTCATCCTCTCTTAGTCACCACTAAATTTGTTTTGCCCATGAGGATTCTAGTTGTATCTTCTTTGTTATCCTCACTCCCTTTCTTTCGTTGTTTTGCTAACTAACACTTCCCTGTAAAACACTACTTTTTATTACAAGTATACTTGTTATTTACTTTGTGCTGCGGATTTCTTTTGTGTGCTTGTTTGTGGTGTTTGGGAGACAATAACCTTCGTGGTTTTATTCCTATTAAAATGCACAAAGGAATACACACACGCACACGCGCACGCACACACTCACACACGCGCGCACACACACTATATATATATATATATATATATATATATATATAAACAGATTCGTGCGTAACGACGCAATCTCCGCGTCCGAGCGCGCACATACACATACATAACAAAATTTTTCTGTTCTTTATTATTATTGTAAAAGTTAACCTACGTTATTTTTCTTGTTACGATAAATATTTATTTATAGAAAATACATCACTGGTTATCATTTATATATAAATATAAAACAATGTTTATGCAAACTTTTTTTTTACTTTCTCAAATCGTGTATTTACAATAGGTTCTGATTAAGGAACTATTAATTAACAAAAGTCACGTGAAGAGCGGTTCCAGCAAACATTCTCAATAAAGCGTAAACATATAAATAGAGATATACATGAATAAACAACATAAACTTAAAGAGTCTATATAAATAAACATAATTGCATTACTTGGGATCGCAATTATAAGGGGTCACAATAGTCTAGTGAAAAAACAAACAAAAAAAGAATCAACATTATTAAGCAACAGAGATAAACAAAATAGTATTACAACGAGTTCACGGAAAGAAATAGAAGGGCGCTGGACTAGTCCACTAAGGCTTAGTAATGACGTTTATCACATGTCTGATATCAAACCAGTTCAAATGTCATTCAGATATCCCAAGTGCAGCACGTGTCAGCGTTTCAATCGCCGATCATATTCACTGTTTCCTACGTAGATGCTAGAAAGTTCACATTACTGTCTAATCACTGTCTGCAACTAAAACCGAATTGTTTGATCTCGTAACAGACATAACGCAATTCAAGATAGTCGTGAATTTTTCATAGATCGTTAATCATGACTTGCGACAGAAATAGAAAAGAGCAACTGAAATCTTCAATAAATATTAAATGTATAAAGAAAATAATTAATAATTATTTTATGATATTTTTTATTGCTTCTGTAAAAAAAATAAGATTAGGAATTATTGAAGAAATAAAAATACTGTTATATAACTGTAGATAAAATATCATGAAATTATATTAATTACTAATCAATTTTTTTACTATATAAATAACAATGAGTATTTTCATTTTTTTCTGTTTCTACAGGTTCACAAAAACACAAGTATCGCTTAACCGATTAGAATAAATCATTTAGTAAAGTTTTACCAAATTTTTAGAACGGTTATACGTATAATTTATTTAAAATAACTTCGTAATTGAAACACTGGGTACCCTAGTAGAGAAAGTGTATATTTCATGCTGTAATAATTTTAAGATAAATCAAGTGTTTTTTTTTTTTAAATAGCTCCACAGATTTCGCAAGCATGATTTAGAAAAAAACAATGAAATTTATTTTTGTATTTCATTCCATTATAATGAACATTTATTTGTATCACCATCTTCGTAGATAAACGAGGATCATAATTTTCGTAACAAACAAGCTCTAATTTTGTCGTATAAGAAACGTTTTATTTTCATAATATCTTTATATTTCACACAAGAAAGTTCTATGTTTCAGCAATACTTGCATTTAAATTAAAACCTGTAACCTAGAACAAGGGATTAGGAAAGGTTGCTGTGTACTAGAATTATTGATTTGTAACGATGAAACTATCTTATTTATTACTTTGAATTTTTACTTCATTATTTAATAGAAATGGATATTTTATAATAACTGAAAAATTTAGGTGTTTTAATGACTCCTTCTCCAACATCAATACATCACTGTACGTTTTGATTTGTTTTCAAATACTTTAACCAGCTGATAAACTATAATACCTCGTAGAATTAAGTTTTCATTTCATCAATTGTTCGTGGTCTGTTGCGATACACTACTTGCTTCTCTGCCCCCCATAGAACGTATTCTGGGGGAATCAGATTGGGTGATCATGTAGACTATAAACCCCTCGAAATGATTCGTTCACCAAAGATATTTCGTAAAAAAGTCATTCCCCTGTTAGCTGTGTATGCTGTTGCGTCATCTTGTTGGAACTAATCGCAACTGATTTCCATTTCTGTTAACTGACTACAGTTTGTTAAAACAATACAATAACGATCACTATTAACTGTATTTTCAAAAATATTGGATCCACAGTGCGCGTTCTACGCAAACCGACTCAGAATCCATTTTCGCTTCGTGTAAAATTGTTCGTATAATTCATGGGAGTTAGTTGTCGATCACAGCCGTATATTTTGTGAATTAATATACCCTCCTGTAAAAATCGTAATGTCTGGGATACCTAAGGAATTTTAGTCAATTAAACGCTTAACCATTGACAGTAATTTAGTCTTCTGGCATGACCTGTAGGTTTCAGTTTTTTAATACACATTATTTTGTAGAAGAAAAGTTAAGTAGCTTCTTCTGTTCGTAAAGTTTAGGTGGTCTTCCGCTTTGATCAGCTTCTTCAACAGAACCTGTTACCCGAAATTTTTCGATATAAGTTAGAACTACTCCATTGCGGTTAGAAACATGAGTATTTGGAAACTATTCAGAAAACTTGTGTTTCACTAAATATATATTAGCGAAACACAAGGAGGAGAAAAGATTATGGAGGTAGAAGAATTTTGTTATTTGGGAAGTAGAATTACTAAAGATGGACGAATAGCACAAGCGAAATGAGCATTCAATAAGAAATATAATTTGTTTACATCAAAAATTAATTTAAATGTCAGGAAAAGATTTTTAAAAGTGTATTTTTGGAGTGTCGCTTTATATGGAAGTGAAACTTGGACAATCGGAGTATCTGAGAAGAAAAGATTAGAAGCTTTTGAAATGCGGTGCTATAGGAGAATGTTAAAAATCAGAGGGGTGGATAAAGTGACAAATGAAGAGGTATTGCGGAAAATAGATGAAGAAAGAAACATTTGGAAAAATATAGTTAAAAGAAGAGACAGACTTATAGGCCACATACTAAGGCATCCTGGAATAGTCGCTTTAATATTGGAAGGACGGTAGAAGGGAAAAATTGTGTAGGCAGGCCACGTTTGGAATATGTAAAACAAATTGTTAGGGATGTAGGATGTAGAGGGTATACTGAAATGAAACGACTAGCACTAGATAGGGAATCCTGGAGAGCTGCATCAAACCAGTCAAATGACTGAAGACAAAAAAAAAAAATATATATATACATTTGTCATTTTCACGAAAGACGTGCTCAACAAGAAAAATGCGTTCCTCTAACGAAAGAACCATTATTTTTCTGGCAAATATCGCTTCCGATAAACGAAACAACACAAAATGAAACGAAGCAGTTCAATTACAACTCAACTGACGTTTTGGTTTGTTGCTGAACAACGCCCAACGAATCCACCGGCCAACCAATCTAACACCGAAATAACAGAATGAACCACATTATTCTAAATTATACTGTACAGCGACTTTACGAACTTATTGTTGTTTTCTTTTACAAAACTTAATTACTAAATTATATTAACCGCATAATCTTCGTTTTTACTATTCGATTACTATCGAGCTGCACCTTTTTGACAAAAATAAGAAAAGAATTTTGATATTTATTGGGCCAGAAGTCAGTAGAGTAAAAAAATTATATTATTTATCTATCCTTTGGGATTTGTTTTTAAGGTTTAGGAATCGCTAAAGAAAAATGTCTCAGTGATAAAAGCAAACAGAATTTTATTACAATTTCAAAAGAAAGTACTATCTCATAGTAGAATATCAACTGCTTGTGTTATATACCGCTGCGCATGAATTTTGATAAAAATTTCATGAGGTTAAAATTAAAGCAAATAATTTTTTTTACTGAGGATTTCCTTCCTGGTAGTAAATACGTCCATTATTCTGATGTATACTGGGTGTTTCAGGTACTAAAATAATACAAAAATTAAATTTTATTTTAAATTTAATGATTTTTTTTAAATCCGTTTTTAAAAACTTTTAATTTTTTTTTATTTTCTAGTCATGCCAAAGAAGAACACATATCAAAAACTCCTTATGACTTCTAAACAACTACAAAATATTTAGTTTATTTCATAATATACCCTATCACAAAAAATTAAACGTATCATTTATCTCTAATTTTGTTTGCTACTATTTTGACTTAACAATAATTTTTATATTTCTTATTTTTACTTAATTTAAATTTTTAACTTTCATTACAAAAACTGATAGAAAAAGTACAGCTCATTACAAAATTTAACAATTATAGAACTCCGAGTCTGTTTTTCTATCAGTTAAAATGATTTAATTTTCAAAACATTAAAAAAGTTACGTAAAGATTATATACCAATGATTGAAATATGTTTTAAATGTATTTCCATGGGAAATTGAATAATGCTAGTTGTAATTTATATATATATATATATTTTTTTTTTTTTTTTTTTAATGAAAACACAGCCTTCGGATTTTTACGTTCAATACAACTTATTATCAGTAAATTTTATAAATAACAAAACAATAATTGCTGACAAATCGTTGTCTCAATGTACGACTTCACAAAAGTGACTTTTAAATTTAGTATCAGTAATATTTAATAACATTGTCTCTAACGCTGAATTAAATTTTCCGATCAGCAAAGATTTTTATGAAAAAGTAACATTAATAAACAAATAGGCCTAAAAAAAACGGTAATTTTTTCAATGAATATATAAAAACGCTTTTCTACCTTTTCAAATATTACATAAAAAAATGGAATGGATCGGATCTGGAATGGATCGTAACAAAAATTTAATTAAATTAATACATATAAAGTTTAATAATCATATAATTCGCATACGGAATGAAAACATTTAGTTTGTCATCATCCAGTCTAATCAACTTATAAAATTCACAGCTAAACGTAAACAAATTACAAAAACTTTCATTTATCTATTGCAATCCTACAAACCAAATCTAGACGAATACAAATACTACTTCAGGTGCATGTTAAATTAAGTAGAGAAGTAATGTAATATAAAATACGCTCCATCGTAAATAGATCATTTAAATCTGGAAAGAAATTTCTTTCAACGAATTACTTTCCGCCACAATTTAATCATCATTTCATTTCGCTGTAATCGAGTGTTTACGATTACATTTAAGGTCGTAAATAGAGATGTGTAGTTGCGATTACATTTAAGGTCGTAAAAAGAGGTGTGTAATAGTAGAGTTAACAGTATTTTTATATTTAATTCCAGTAAAAGTATTGAGTAAAATAGGAATTTACTTAGTTTTATCGAATTGAAAATATTTAAGGATCAAAAAATTGTTTAATTTCTTATTATATTTCTTAAATATTTAAAAAAAAATTTAAAAAATGTTATTTCCTATATTTCATGGGAAAGTTTATGAAAAATAAAGGAAAATCTTAAATTTTAATAAACCAATAAGATGTTTTCACTTTTATAATCCGACTGATAGTTACAAAAATACCATCCTAACTTAGTAAACTTAACTATTAGATCATAATTTCCGTTAGTTTAGATATACAATTTTATGTTAAAACTACACTTTAATGGAATTGATTAAAAGAAACTTTTTTTTTCTACAAATCTTTTTATAAATGAATATATTTCTGGGTTAAATAAAGAATTCCCTGATAGATTCTATAAATAAAAGATTATATATGATCTGATAATAGAATCAAAGAAATAAGTTCAATCAATTAAAAGATAATAAAAAACCTATGTTCAATGAAAAAACATAAAAATAATTATTTATAAAAAGTAACAACCATTTCATTCTAGCTTTAGTAAAAAAACTAGAGGGAAGTACGAGTAATTTCCCGTTGTCTTCACAGAGGTGAATATTTTGTTATATGTATAATCCATAAAAATTTACTGTTCATATTCGTTGCTACAAATGTTTTCATTTTTTTTTCGAAGGAACTGGATTAAAACTAAAATATTAATACCCTAATTGAACTCGCGTTTCTGTTATCTCAGGTGATTCAGTTGCACCTTAGAAAAAAAAAGGTAGGAACATATAAAGAAATAAACTAATATTGAACAACGCGTTGTTACTTATCTACCGATTATGGTTGTACTGTTAATTATTTAACAGTTTTAATTATCGTTAAATGTATTTTTTAAACAATAGATCGTTTCGTTAATTCTGGGAGATCTTCGACCTTCAGAACATTGCGAACTATAGTATCTGTTTCGAAACACTGCGGAAATCTCCTGGGATAGCACAATACACAAAACGTCAACAATATGGGCACACTAAGAAAATTGCATGCGGCCATACAAATACGTAAAGTGCAAAGGTGGACATAGAACCACGGACAGTGCCAAGAATTATAATACCTTATTTCCATCTCTTCCTCTTGGGACGGGATCTAGGCCGGAGATGCACGACTCAATCCCAAGATTGCCTTTGCCTCTAATCTCCCGAGTGCTGGACCCGACTATGCCGTTGCCAGCACGGGGTACCACCCGGTCAGCCGGGACTGGGTCTTTTCTAATGCCTTGCCTCTAAGAGGAAGTCCCCCTAGAGTGACTTCCACCCGCGACTCTGGTCTTTTCATTTTAACCCCCTAACAAATTCCCTGGAGTCCCCTTTCATTCATCGGCTGTAAGACACCTCGGAAACTCACGCCTAAAAGGGGTTATCCACCTAACCACTAATCTCAAAACCCCAAATCTCCGTTTTCGACGTTCCCTCTATTGTCCTCCTCATCTTCCACCTCCTCCCTAGCCTTAGCTTTCAATACACGGATGACCATCATACAGTGGAACAGTATGTGCTCCATTGTATCACTCTCTCCGCAGTAGAGGCACCCATCTCACCTCCTCTTCTTTCTGTCCCACAGATACTTGTTAAAGCAGCCATGACAGGACAGGAACTGTGTCATCTCTCATTTTAACTCGCCATACCTTCTGTCCAGCCATAGCTTGATCTGTGAGATCAGCATTCTCGTCCATCTTCCTACCTGCGCCCTTACCCAAAGGTGCTGCCACTTCATCAGCTTATCTCGCTTAGTTTGACCTTTTGGCACACCTGCCGATTTTTCCACTACCTCCTCCGCTATTAGATCTAAAGGTGGCATAGCTATCACTAAAATTGCTTCCGTCGAAACGGTTCGGTACGACCTCGCCAACCCAACGGCCTCTGCAAAGAGAGCAGTCTCGTTCTTACAATTTTCTTATTTAACGCTCACCTCCAGGCTGGAACCGCGAAGAATTATAATTCTACTTCGGCAAAATGTGCACTCTGCCATTCGGATCATCCTGCAAATATACAAGAAGATCTTGTAAAGGTAGGGGAGGCAAAGAGCCATTTATACGAGGAAAAATACTTCTGCACGATGCAGTAAAAGTAGCTTTCCTTCTTTGAAGCGGAGGTCGTAAGAGGACTCGAAAGATAGTTCTTCTGACCTTCGACAATCTCACGCCGCGGTTACAGACAACAACGACAATGATTCTGGCGGTAAGGATAAAATAGACAACATAGCAAGTAAGATTGAATTTTTGGTGAAGCAAACTGATAATCTGATATTCCTACTGACAAAAGTTGTTACCATGATTTATTGACGGCGAAGTCTTTAAAAATTATGACCTGGAACTTCATTGGCCTAGTGAGTCGAGGGGAGGAATTGAAGGCAATGATAGTCACAGAATTTTTTGACGATATAGTTTTTTCCGAAACGCGCTTTACTGAACATAACTATTTCTTTGTTGGTGGTTAAACCGTCTACACCACTAATCACCCGGATGGTAGAGCACAAGGAGGTACAGTGGTTCTGGTTAAGAATACTTTAAGGCATTACCTGCTTCCAGGTTTTAGTGCATATAATATTCAAGCGACCTCGATTGAAATATTGTACTGGCTTTCTATAGCTAATCCTACTATTAGCATTTTATTTTCTTCACCGTCATGCGATCACAGAATTCTTCACAGTTTTATTGTGGCGGGGAGGGCTGATTGGTAAGAAAAGCATGCACTCTAGAGATCTCGGCTCATAACGACTCGAAGGAGGGCCTTTAAGGATAGTATTGACAACCTGCGGCTGAATGTAAGTTCCGGACTACAGCCTACAGATGCAATGAAAGTGCCTAACTTATTAGATTTTTTTATCGTTTCGGAAGGTTATCTTTTTTACACCAATATTGAAAATAATTAAGATTCCTCATCCGATCATTCGCCAGTTCTGTCGGTCGGTAGGTTAGCACGACAGCTATAAAAAAGAAGGGATCCCAATACTGCATATTAACTACACAGATTGGGAATAATATCGAAGCTAGGTGAAACACAGGCTACCTAGAGCAGTTACTTTGAAATGCTCTAATGACATGGATGATGCAACCCGGCGAACCTTGATTATGCAGGAGGCAGCTTGTCGTTTGACTCGAAGTGAAGCATGGAGATCGGGAAAGCGCATACTATGCAGGAGATGAAATGAATCTTATTGTCACTTAAGAAAATTTCAGAGAAGATGGCAATTATACAGGAGGCCAGAAGAAGCTATGAATGGGGTGCTCGTAAGTTAATTTTTTTCTAATAAATATATATTTCGATACTCTTAATACTTTTCAGTTGTGTTTCTAACTATATATTTAGAATATAATGTTTTTTTACGAGATATAATGGTCTTACGTCCGATTTCGATAAAACGTATAGTATTAGTTATTTATAGTCAAAATACAATTGAATAAATTTTTGCAAAATGATCAATTCACATTTCACATCCTTTGATATTGAATACTACTCCTAAATCCTGACCTCATGAAATACGTTACACATTCTTTACACATACATCTGTTATACTATCTTAGTAATTAATATTTAAGTATCTTTGCGACTGAGCAATACAAATAATCCATTTAAATCGTAGATGATTTCAGATAATACGATAAGAGATTCAAGTGAGGCATGCATGATTACTTATTGAATTGTAATATAACTTTAACGATCTCTACACTGAATTACGCATTCAATGAGTCATAGCACAAAAATTGGAAATAATATAATAGATACATCGCAGAATTTCTATTTCAAAGAAACATAATCGATTACAAAATTCGTCTTGAACGATTGGGATTCGCTATCACAACGATGAAAATCTGAAACCGAAATGAATCACATCGACAAACTACGTAAATGATTCTTCGATGATCGAGATAAGTTATGTTGTTTCACATGATTCAGTACATAAGTTATATTACTCATATAATTAGAAATGGGAGTAAATCTATTATGCAACCGTGATTTTTAAACGGTAAAATGCTTTTACCACTATTTTTTTTTCTTTTAGCCTCCGGGAATTACCGTTCAGGTATTACTTCAGAGGATTAATGAGGATGATATGTATGAGTGCAAATGAAGTGTAGTTTTGTACAGTCTCAGTATTCCTGAGATGTATGGTTAAGTGAAATCCAACCACCAAAGAACACCGGTATCCATGATCTAGTATTCAAATCCGTATAAAAGTAACTTTACTAGGACTAGAATCCTGGAACTCTCGACTTCCAAATCAGCTGATTTAGGAAGACTAGTTCACCACTAGACCAACCCAGTGGGTTGCTTTTACCACCATTAATTTCACCATTCCTTACTCTGTTTTAAATTAAAACAACATAAGTTGCATTAAAATCGAAGACGAGGTGAATGTATTTGAAATTAGCCATTGTTTACAGAAAGATCTAAATTCAGATAAAAATATTTTTCTCCCGTATTTTAAACTATATTTAAAGAGCTGATCTAGATAAAATAAGTTTATTTATGCAGTTTATATAATAGTTTATTATTGGTTAAAATAGTTTCCCTGTTAATCAGTCATTTATGACTTGAAGAAAGGAGTAGGGACAAACAAGATAAGTTCACAAAGGCGATCGTTTAAACATGAATGCCGATTGATGGATGGTCTCTATGAAAATGATGATGTGCTTATAAGAATTAATTCTAGATAAAGCGTTCTCAGATTGCCTATTTTGTGAACATCAAACGTAAAAAACTTAATGGGTTTACCATAGACGATTATATGTTTATAGTTATAAGTTTACTTCCCATCAAAAGAGCGTATTTGCATTTATATTTTTTTGTTTGTTTCTTTCTTGTTTGATTTTCTTATTGTTTCACTGGATGAAATCTTTCTAATTTTTTTTATATACAATTAGCCGACTTTCTCAAACCGGATTTTTATTTTTTAAATTTATTTTATTAATTTTTTATTTTTATTTATTAGACCATAGAAAGGGAACACACGTATTTAAAATAAAATTATTCTAGTATAAAGTTAAATTAGGACCTCATTTTAATACAAAATTAACAGATAACCAAACTTTACGATCACTCGTGAGACTTTTAACCAAAAATATATTACAGTTTTTTTTTTATAATGACACAGAAGGGGTATTGAGTATAAATTTTTTTAAGGTATTAAAAAAAAACAATTTGATTTATCAAAATGTCTGCCATCAGATGTGTTATCAAAACTGTCATGTCACGATACGTCATATGTAAAACACCGTTAGAAATAAATCTTTCCCAAAATTTTTAAAATAATTTTATAACAAGTATTCCTTCTACACTGCATTTTGTTCGGTTTGAAAACTGATAAAACCAGCTGAAAAATTGAGTTATGCTTGAAAATAATAGTAAATTATGCAACGAATCAGTCAAATGTCGAATTATAGCCATTAATGCACGAGTGCGAATTAAGTTACGACAGTCTCCAAGGCTCGTGTAGTAAACTTTGCAAGAGTTTTTCTCTTTGGAAAGATTTTTCTACGGCTGGCAAAATATTTGGATTATTGATTTCACTCAATAATAGAATAGGTATTTTTTAAACTTAAAAAAAAAAATTAATTAAATAATAATTTACTTGGCAATAGTTTAAGATACAAATATTTTTCTCCAATATTTTAAAGGAAATTTAAAAAGTTGATGTAAATTAAATAAGTTTGTTTATGCAGTTTATATGCTAGTTTATGATCGGTTAAAATAGTTTCCCTATCAATCAAAATTAATTTTCAGTTCAGTCTTTTCTTTAATATCGATCGGTGTTAATGATATTTCTTCTTCAGTATCCAACATAATTAACAAAAGGATAAAACATTGTAATTCTGAAACTAAGTTACCTATTGGTGTACTTATAAATTAACATCTGCTTGCTAATTAAAAAATAAAATTAAAATTAAAGTTAAAAATACCTGTCAAATTAAACAATATCCGTTTCTGATTGGCCAGTGATTGAAAAGAGTAGGCTTTTGATTGGTTGAATAAATGTATTATAATGAAAATCTGTTTTATAAATACCCCTCCTCATTATGGCAGTGGTTCACTGACTGAGATAGCTCTGGGACGCAACGCCCCAGAGTAATCCATCCAACCACATTTCCTTAATTCAAACCAAGTTAAATTGAAGTGAATTAAGTAAATGATAAAGTGTAAGCCCAAAAATCGCCTCCGACGTACTCTCCTAAAGAGAGGACGCCCACCTAAATAAAGGATTTCAGCCCACTCTAGGCTGAAATGGAGTGCGTCACGGAAGATAAGCTTATTAGCGCATCGTTCCATCGGGCCCCTACCGGCAAACCCTCCATTGGATCGGAACGCAATCCAAACTTCACAAACGAATAAACGCCAACCATTATTAATAACCGCCAGTCCATTTGAATCACCCAGCAGCAAAGGACGTAAGTCCGTATACTGCGAAAAGTAGGCGGGTATTGCACCCTCCGACATCCTTACGTTCCGTTCCATAGTGGTTCAAGCCGCGTAATCCAAACGTTATAATACAACCGTAAAAAAAATGTTAAATTATTTTAAAATGTAAATAAAAAATAATTATTCATGGTGTTGCTTGTTGTTCCTTTAGCTGAAAAATATTCAGAAATTTTGTGAATAAATTTGTGGATGAGGGAATGACACCAGCTCTATCTATGGAATAGTAAATAAACTAGGACGATACAATTTTATAAAATATATTACGGCGCGAAGTTTAAAATTACAAGAACTTAATAAAAATCAATGTACATTATTACTTAATACTTTATTTTATATTTATTTTATGAAGTTTTATTACTGTCATTATGGGCTAAATAAATTACGACATAATGTGTAGAAATTACTAAAAAATATATTATACTTATTTTTTCGACAATAAAAGTTTCATTAGCTAATTTAAATTTAATAATTTAAAAACGGATAAATTCGTGAAATGACGCTAAAAAAAAATTCATGTATCAAGGTCTTCTCGTTCCTCCCCAAAACCAGGGAACAATACAAATAGAAACGCTTAAAACCTTATTTCATAACATAATTTATATTATGAATCAACTACAATTAAAAAGATCAGCACGCTGATTAATCGTTTACGTTTCTTCGACTGCTCACCAAAGCTTCTGTCTGACATTTATTTATTCTCGATAGATTTTTACAAGATTTATTTTCTATAGAAATAAAACAATTTTTTCTCAAACCGGTTTTTAGCATTTCTATCATCTAAGGCTCTATACACAATTAAAATTCATAAAAACTTTTATATGTACGCCTTAATCCTAAAAAAATTATTAACAAACACCACACAAATAATAGGATTTTCATTCTTTGTATTTTTAAGAGAATAAATTGAAAATCATTAGTTTTAAATTATATTAAAAGGTTTATTTCAGAATATTTTTCTGTAATAAAAATTGTATCTGGATATAATTACGGAAACAAATATTTATTAAAATAGGACACGATTAATTTTAAATTAAAAATTAAAATAAAAGTTTAACATTAAAAACAATTATTTTCTTTAACATTGATCAGAGAGAAACACGGGATGAAAACCAGTAAATGCTATCTATCGGGTAACGCTGGAACTACAGATACCAATAATGCTGCATTGTAGCGCTTCAGTGTGATAAAATGATGAACCATTCAAAACATTACTCTCTTTAACACAACAGTTTGAAAAAGAAAAATGGGTTTTTGATTATTTGAACTTACAAAACTATTCTTGTAATTCATGATATGGTGATATTCTTCTAAAATAAACGATTAATAAAATTATGAAATAAATTGTGCTTGATATTAAAAATTAAAAATAGTGTCAGTATGAATTTCTTGATGAATATTTATATTTATTTTTATAGCTTTACAACTATTATTTTACTATTCAATAATTCCAAAAAGTAAAATAGTTTTTAATAATTTTACCTTTAAAATTCATACTCCATAGGTATATATTTGTTTAGTAATCCTAAAATAATAAAAAATTTAATTACATCATGTTCTAATTTCAACATACGTCTAACCGTAATACCAAATTTAAATTTTCAGGTAGATTACTAATTTTATTATTCTTTTATTTATTACCGGATCAAATAGAAATAAAAAATTTGCCTTGCCTTGATATCTACCATCCTGGGTATAACTTATTTAGGATTCCGTAAACTTTCATTTACGTATTTATAAATTTTTAAAGATTTTTCATTATTATCTTAATTTATCTTACAGGTTATAGAATTTAAATTGCACTACAATAACTAATATTATTTTTACAAGTTTGATTACTTAATATCAGTTGTCTTAGACATTTAATCTGTATTAGTATTGTAAATTTATTTATTTATTTATACAGTAAACCCAAGCTTACGCTCCCGTACAATTACAAGTGAATGATAATGTACTTTATACGTATGAAAAGTACCATGTGTGACCGGGTTTCGAACTCGGGACCTTCGGATGAAAGGCCGAGACGCTACCACTCCACCACAGAAATCGGAAAATTATTAGCGGTATTTAATTATTGTAAAAGCTTTTATGTTTGGATGTAATTCTGAAAGTAATACGAAATACAGAATTTACTACAGGAGTGATTTACTTCATCTTATTACTACCGCGATTTTTCCGTTTTTGCAAATTTGATTGCTTATAACTAGAAAAAAGAAGGCAACTAGTATCGAGAAACAGTTTATCATCTTTTTTTCATAAAGCTTTAATATTTAAAAAATACTTTGATTCAATATGGTGGATCCAAGATGACGGACAAATATTTTAAACACAACATAAAGTAGTAATTTTTTAAATACGCCGATTCACATTTGTTTCTACAACCTATATATTAAAGTGTTAATATAAAAAACATACAAAAAGTTAACTTATTATTAGACATAGATTTTTGTTTATTTCAACTGTCGATCATCTTGTTAAATATATACATATTTATATAATCTACGACACTCTCGGTAATGGAAGGATTCCAACGTGAGGTCATACACCTAAATCGGTTCAGCCGATTTAGATAACATAAAACAACCTAAATACATTATACTCCTTTGTTCCGGATTGGTCCATCCTGATTTTCTATACTAGCAAATATCCCGTTTGAATTTTGAAAATAGGAAGATTGTTTGCGAAGATATAACATTTCCGAATAACCGTATCTGATAGATCAAGAATGTGCCTGATGGATGGATAAGTTAGCCTTCAACTAACAAATACCTCGTTTGAATTTTGAAAATGTGACGACTGATTGTAAAGATATTATATTAGCACCCAATTACACCTCCGAAAACAGCGCCGCAGGGGCATCCTGCTTGTTACCATTACCTTACTAATAATATGTTACTTAATTACTCACATATAATATATTATTTACTCATCCATTCTTACTAATATAGACTTTTGAATTAAAAATTGATTTTTGAATTTAAAAAAAATATTAAAAATTTGAAAACACCCATAAAAAAATTACTTTACAAATTCCGTGTGATTTTTTTAACTCAGGTGTTTTCTTATTAAAACCGCAATGTTTAAAACCTGAAATGGTTTGTTAATTTAGAATGATTATAAATACATTATATAAATCAAACGTAACGCTGAGATAATCACTAAGAAATCATAAAACACATTTAAAATTCTCAACTAAGGTTTTGAATCGTTAAAAAAATAACTATATATAAATAAATATTTACGTCGTTATTATAAAGATAAAATATCAAAGATAACATTTAATCCACAAAATAAATATAGAATTAATAATGGAATTCGAACAGTAACTTTTCATAATTTCTTTATATTTTGAAGAATAATTAAAACCTTAATATTATTATTTCTTGTTTTCAATTTCTACTTACTCACATACCCTAGGGCTTGTTGTTTCAATTAAAAGTATATATAACATTACGAAACTAATCGTTTTTGTTACAATGTCTCCTGCTTTTAAGGGTTAGTAAAAACTTACTAGAGTCGAAGAAGTTAAGATCCTTTTTAGTCACCATTCAGTTGATTAAATTTGAAGTAACTGACAATTAACATAAAATTTAATATATTAAAGTATAATACACATAAAACAGAACTTTTATCTATATCTTCCACATATAATCGGCTTGATACCCTAACTTTTCAAGATAAATTACAACAAACAAATCCGTTAACTGCATTTTTAAAAGATACAGATTAAATTAAACTTCAAACATGAGCGAGATATACTATTGGTTAACGTTATTAGTACCGAAGACCATAAAAAAATTGCGGATATAAAGGAATAAATATTTTACCTTATAGGAAGATATTTAATATATTATTCGATATTAAAAACATTTCAAATATCACTTTTAATTTCATTTAACAAAAATTTTCAGGCGAAAAAAAATTTAAAAGAAATACATATTTCTTTTAAAATATAAATATTAATAAATAAAAAAATGCATTTTAAACAAAAAGAATTTTTGTTTTAATTTTATGTATCAAGGATTACTCCTCTACAAACTATACTTTTTTTATCTATTTGCTCTGTTAAATTTTTCTTCAAGGAATAAGTGCTCATAATATAACAACCACCAAGTAAAACTGGTTATTACGTGGGAAAATCTTCATTCATCTCTAAATCTCTCATTCTCGACTGGTATTTAACTAAAATTTGGCTTACTTATTTTCAACGAAAGGAAAATTTATTTTTATGGCCAACCATTATATTTTAAATACAAATGGTTATAAAGAAGCCCGAGACTGGAACAGCTAGAAATTTAAAAATTATGGCAGATAGTTATGAATTAAACTTCTACTGTTAAAAGAGGTTATTTAAGCTTTTCCTTCCTTATCAGTAAATGTGTGAAAATAAAGGAAGAAAATATGTTTTAAAATTTGCATATATAACGATAATATTACAAGTAAAATATATAAAAATTTTAAAATAAATAATCTTACCAAAAACCTCTTGTAAATGTCTGAACATACCTGAAAAAGAAAATAAAAAATTATTACTTAGAAAGATTAGAAACATATTTATTTATAGATCTGTGCTAATTTTTTTTATTGCTAATGGTTTTATATAAACAATATCCCTTATAATAATTGTTTACTTAAATATCGGAAAAAGATCAGAATTTTCCATAATTTTTTTAAAGCCATGAATACCTTTACCATTTATAATTAATGATATTATTTCAGAATCTACTAAAACTAAATACATAAATTATATGTTTACGAGTAAAATAAATATCTTTCATACAAGCTGAAAATTAATAATAAAACTTTTAATAAAAAAAATTCTTGCACAGATCTGCACAAGAATCCGACTTTTCGTTATTTTATTTTGTATAATTTTTTGCACAAGAAACATCCAAAACACAAATTAAAACTAAAAAAGGTATTTCTTTTGACTCGCTGCATAAGCGCGTATGAAAAATGCACAAAGTCAACGTAACCTCAATTTGAGGTTAGGTTGTCTGTGTCAGCCTTAAATTGAGCTTAACTGAAGAACGACTCAACAAATCTTCATAAAATATTTACATGCTCAACTTAAGATTCATTATTACAGCGATCTAAATTTCAATGAAGATTTTTTTAAAAGTATTTTTCAAAATTTTCTAACTACAACATTTTATACTTAAATACTATTTTCGTAATTCTCATTCCTCAAAATGTAAATAAAACTCATTTTCACCCCCCGATCACACCATACGACCGAAAAAATATCTCAAATTGAGCGTAACTCAGGAGAAATTCAACCAATAATAGATTGTGGATACCGATGTTCTTTGGTGGTGAGTTACAATTAACCACACATATCAGTAACGGTCGACCTTTTTCAATTTCCTGTTTAGACTCCGGTAACTACCGTTCAGATAATACTTCAGAGGATGATATGTATGAGGGGAAAAGTGTAGTCTTGTAAAGTCTCAGTTCGACCATTCCTGAGATGTGTGGTTAATTGAAACTCAACCACCAAAGAACACCGGTATCCACGATCTACTATCCAAATCCGTGTAAAAATAACTGGCTTTACTAGGACTTGAACGCTGGAACTCTCGACTTCCAAATCAGCTGATTTGGAAAGACGCGTTCACCACTAGACCAACCCGGTGGGTCGGTAGTAATGGTCGACCTGAGACCTGAGACCTAATACCTTACAATGGTTCCGAAGGCATTGTATATATAGGCCTATGTACATAAGGAAATTAGATTTTAAATGAATGGTATATTTGTACTCCTCACATCTCAAAAAGTAAAGAGAATCCAATTTCAAAAAACCAATCCCACCGGCTACTGAAAGTACTGTACTTTTCTAAGAAAAGTTGGTAAAGTAAGATTAAAGTATTTTTTTCCTTTAAATTAATAAATATATATATGTGTTACTTTTTAAACGATATATTATTATTAATATAATTAAATAAACATTTTTATTTAAAAAATTATCTTTTATATATATATATATATATATATATATATATATATATATATATATATTAAACGAGCGTTAATAGACTAATACAGAAACAGAAGTGTACAATATCTTCATTGGAACTCAAATAGTTTAAAGGTGGAATTATCTTGGAAAACCAGGACAGTATGGAGTAGAATACAAAAAGGGTATTGAAAATTCAGATTTATTATTTACACTGAACAAAAATCTAGTTCAGAATGTGACTGGAGTGCTCAGTGCCAGACTACCCTACATTCTACAAACGAAATGATATAAAATCCAATACACGAATCTGTGTGTATCTTTTCTTAACTATATTTAAATTTCATATAATATAATGATGACCTGAAATTAAACTAAGAAAAAAAACAATTTGTGTACACAGATAATTTATTTACATACTACATGTTTTGTAGTTTATAATTTATAGACTATAAAATGTAGTCTGTAATTTGTTAAATTGAATTAATACCAATTGATAAATGACGTACGGTGATAAATGTTATCGATATAAACCAATCATTTAACAAAAACTTTCTATTGATTTTGTCAAGTTATATTAAGGGTATACTTCGCAGTTGTTTCCATGTTAATATCCGCTGTTTGAATAGAAAGTTTAGAACCGTCACTGATTAAATTGAAATGAAATTTTACCGAGATTCATTCACGTAAAGTGATATACATTGTAAACCATTTTGCAAACAAAATTTACTTGTACTTTTTTTTTATTTTAAAAATATACAAATAATGGATAAGTATCTTTTATAAAAAGATTACTTCTTCAAATGTAGGCAAAAGTTTTTTCGTGACAACTTCTGACAATCTTCCGCCGCACATACTGCAAATCGATAAAATTAAATTTGTCGTACCTCACTCAGTTAATTACAGTGTTACATTCATAAATGTGTTCATTCAATATACTTAAATGACTAACTTTATACTATGACGATCAGTCGTTGTGATTTTAACATTTTTATAAATTTACATTCAACATACTTTAATTTTAATGATCTCTAATTGAAGAATAACTTTTCCTGAGGACGGTCGAATGATCGAAAGTGCTAGAAAAAAGAACGCGGACGAATTGTTGGTTAACGTAGAATTTCATTTTATTTATACATAGAAAATCTTTTAGTTACATTCTGTGAGACTTCAGCAATTAAATATTATTACATGTTTAATTATACAGAGGAAAAAGATATAAGAGAAATTTTAAAATACGACTACAAACTTTCAAAACGAACCCTGGATCATAAAATGTCATCTTTTAACTTGATTAGTCAATTGCAGAATACATCATATTTAAATAGAAATATGAAAGTCATACTTGTATTTATGTTTGATGTACATTTTATACTAGAAATCAAAGCTGTAGTTGAGTTATGTTAGTTCTACATCTCTATTTTATTTTACTCATTCTCTCACACTCACACATTCATGTTCTATCTCTCTTGCTCTATATCTATCAATCTGCTTACATCAGTGTATGTGCAAACACATACATGTACATACATGCGCAAACACATACACATACACTGATGTAAGCCTCGTGCAAGGCTTGACCAAGCATCACTATCAACCAGTAACAAACAAAGTGCACTTGAAGCGCTGTTATGGGAGGTACAGTGCGGCGCCCTTATAATATTTCTGCAAACAATCGTCCGATTTTCAAAATTCAAAAGGGGTATTGGCTATTTTAATACAAAATTGTGATGAAACCAAACCAGAACAAAATTTTTAACTGATATAATCAGAAAAATCGAGTGGCCTGTGTTAACGACGAGACCAGCTTGAACCCAGTGGGCTTCCACAAACTGTCTTTGTAGAGATTGATGATATTACGATTAGAGATAATCGGATTTTATCCAAAAACACTTAATAGTTAGTTAGAAACATATAATTATTTACGTGCACGCACATTTTAAATTTACGTAAATATATTTTTAAAATACATTTATTTACGTTTACTACTGAAATACTTATTTAATAAAATAATAAGTAGTTCCAGTGTGATCCATGATTTTATGACACATTTTTTACGACAACATTCCAAAGTTCTTTTATAAAATTTCTATTAGTACTGGAAATCAATAATAAGTATTATAATTAAAAAAAAAGTAATTACGTATTTTCATTGCTTAGTTACGCTGATAAAAATAAAATTATTTATTTACTTTTGTCATGTATCCTTGGAAACATTTTTTTATTTTTCATTAACCATTCCTTTATTGAATCCAATTAAATTTTTTTTGTACTTTCGTATGATCTGTTTTTTAATATTAATATCACACTTATAAATATACGAAGTTTTAGCAGCACTACAGAGGCATATTATTAACCAAGAGTGACAACATTATTCTGTAAGTAATATTTTTAATTCTGTGTGTAGGAAATATTGAAATTAAATTATATTTTATTTGCCGCAAAATGTGGCAAATAAAATTAATTAATTATTTATATAATTAATAAAATAAAATTAATTATTTTTCATGGTATTTACTATGAAAAAATACTACCTAAAGTACTTGCAGTCAAAGCTCAAAAATTACGGTAATATATGATTTAAAGTATCATTTTTTTGTAAGCTTTCATCTTTTTCAACAAAAAATAATTATATTTTATTAAATAATTTCGTTTTGCGTTTCAAAGTATTTTATTTACCCAGGAAAACATTTACACTGAATCCTTTATAAGTACACATAACCTACGGTTTTGGTTTCGCTTATATCATACATTTAGGCAAGTTTCAATCTTCCCTAGTACATAAATACTGCGTTATCTCTTACAGGATTAAGTATTTATAACCTCTAAACCATATCACCGACAAATTTATCAAAACTTCTGTAAATAAATAGATTAAAGATCATTTTTATATAAGAGAAGGAACTGAAAAATTCTATCATAATAAAATGTGCAATAATCTATAGGAAATGAGAAAAAATACTCCATTTGAATTTTTCAAAAATTATGAAAATATTTATCTTGTACTAAATTTGCTGTTAAGCTTAAAGATTATTGTATTTTCCCCACAGATTTCTATAATTGATTAGTAATAGATCTTCAGATCTTTCCAGGATTTCATCTTAAAATTTTATTTTTTATAGACGGCTGAGTCGTAAGTACGAAGTACTTTCTTATCTTTTTTTTTTGAATGACAATTTTGTAGCGTTTGAAAATGCCATGCCTGACGGGGATTCGAACCCGGGACCTCCAGATGAAAGGCAGAGACGCAAACAGTCGCGCCACGGAGGCCGGCAAGTATGAAGTACTTGAACAAAGTTATTTTTGAATTAATGAACTGTGAAATGTGAGCCTCTATCACTGTATTAGCTTAGTTTGAACTGATTGATTCAAATCAATCGAATGAATAAAATAACAAACATAATGGAATTTAATTTACGTAAATTAAAATATTAAATAAATTAAAAATTTCTGTTTAATAAAAATTTCCGTTTAATAATCAGGGATTTTCAGTGAGGACTGTGTGTGAGGCTAGAATAATGAGGTTATGCGAGAACCTCGTGCGAGGCTTGACCAAGCATCACTATCAACCAGTAACAAACAAAGTGCACTTGAAGCGCTGTTATGGGAGGTACAGTGCGGCGCCCTTATAATATTTCTGCAAACAATCGTCCGATTTTCAAAATTCAAAAGGGGTATTGGCTAGTTTAATACAAAATTGTGATGGAACCAAACCAGAACAAAATTTTTAACTGATATAATCAGAAAAATCGAGTGGCCTGTGTTAACGACGAGACCAGCTTGAACCCAGTGGGCTTCCACAAACTGTCTTTGTAGAGGTTGATGATATTACGATTAGAGATAATGCTGTCGGTATCGGATTGAGGGTCGAGCCCATTATGGTAGAATTTCGTACTTTAGCGGGACAGGGCAAAGGAGAACGGCGTATGCTGCCACTAATGTTGTGCTAGGCTATGACGGTGCATAAAGAACAAAGGGACTACTCTAGATAGAGCTGTTGTAGATCTGAGCACTTATTTTTTTGCTTCAGGCCTACGTAGCATTGGGCCGCGTGAGACAATTGAAGAGTTTATACATTGGTTTTTTGGAATCCAGAAAATTGCTGTATGATCTGCACGATACAAATTCTCTCGATGAACACAACCACTTGATAAATCACTACGTTTAGACTGGTATACGCCAATTAAATAAATAAATAGTGTTATTAAATAAATCGTTAGTGTTACTAAAAAGTATTAAATAATAAAAACAATTATCCAAATTAAGACGTGATTGCCGAAAAATAATAAATTGAACTATAAAAAAACAACAATAAATCGAACTAAAAAAAAAAGTAAACAAGGTATGAAAGTAAAGGACTAAACATCGTTATGCAGTATTTAATTATCTAAAATAATGGATGAAGTGTGGCGATGAAGTGCGGGGACTCTCGAGCCCCTGAGTTAAAAGACTGAGCCCGGCAGGACCGTCCCTCCGGGGTTGTCCCCGTTAGAGGCGAAGCACAAAAGACCGAGTCCCAGTTGTTGGGTGATGGAGGCCGGGAACGACATAGCCGGGCCTGGCGACTAGAGGCAAAGGCACCTCCCGGAATCGTGTTCATCCTTAATTGGGAGTCTGGTTCCGGGAGATAGGAGAAAAAAAACTAAAACAATGGGTGACCAATCAACTTTCAGACAGTTATAAGAAGGTCCTTAAGGAACCCCCAAAATAAATAATACACAATAAACAGTTGCAAGCAAACTTAAAGTAATTACGAAATTTCAAGCTCAGTCATAAATCATGAACCATTAATTTCAGCACCATATAGTCCATAAAACAAACATTAATAACAAATAAAAAAGAAAGAGAAGTAACCAGAAATTATATACGATATGTTTATATATCACTTGTTCGCATCAGTTATGATGCGTTCTATGAATTTGGGATTCGAATTGGCGCAAACCAGCACGTCTAAAAATTGAGCTCTTTTGGAACAAGCCGTGTAGCGACGCGTATCATGCCCAAATTATCCACCATAATCGACTCGTGGCACATGTTAGGGTAACGAATTATCTTAAGCTGGGTTGACCATTTTTTGAGTACAAATTCCTTCACGTTTTCGATCTTTTCATCGGTTGAAGAGGTCGAATCTCGGTCCATATCTTCGACGATCTGTTGGCCCTCCTTGAACGTTTTGTACCACTCGTAAGCACGTGTTTTTGATACAACTAATTCACCATAAGCCTTTTCTAACATTTTTAGCGAGTCGGCACACGAAATTCTGTTGGAAACACAAAATTTAAGGCAAACTCTGTTCAATAACTTTTTTCAGTATAAATATCGTGATGTATTACTGAAGTGGACTGAATCAACAGGCTAGTGTAAGCAAACTGGTTGACAGATCGTGTTCCTTTTGGGAATTGTAATTAAGTACAGCGCTAACATTTTACGGAAAAAAAAATATTTTTAAAAAATCATTAGCGCAACCCTTTTAAAATACAAATTACCGGTACTTTTTTGACAAATTTCAATATGGTAAAAAATATTAGTAACTGCATATAATTTTTATTTTCAAATTAAATTTATAAAAACCGCGTAAAATTACTGAGTATATTACGTATAATAATAAGCCTACACAGAGAATATATGCTGAAATTGTATTAAAAGTTAATAATAACCAGATATCTGATTATTTATATAAACAGGTTTATCTGGTGTACCAAAATAATTGAAAAAGTAACTATAATTGAAATTGTTTCTCATAATTTATTTCTTATACTTGATTTTTCCGGAATAAAATCACTAGACAATAACAAGTCCAAACTTGAAAATATTACACATAAAAATAGCGGTCGAAAAACTTACTTAACCCAGTTGATTGATGATAAGAAATTATACAGAATTTGTTGTTAAAAAAAAAGTAAATAAATGAGTGATAGGAATGAAAGATTAGAAAAGAAGTATATACTTTTTTGACCTGTCACTAGGAAGAAAATTATTAATATAGTTAGAAAAATGAGGGAAAACATGAATAGAGTAAAAAAATATGATAATGGACTGCGGTAAAATTACGAAATATAAGGTAACAAATGGTCTAAAGTTATGTATTAAAAAAATATATTTATATTTTTACAGATAGTGAGATGAATTAGAATCTTAATTGAAATTTATAATATTTAACTTAGCAAATCACCGAAAAATTACATCCATTCGTCGCTTTCTTAATTAAATTTATTCATAAACCTAACAAAAAATAATTATCATCATTTCTAGTGTCTTAAACATAATATATTAATAAAGAAAACTATTACAAGATCAGCTAATCAACGTATACAGTGTCACGAAATTCCCTTTCGGCTTTCATAACCTAGTTTACTCGTGAAAATAATGGAATTGAAAAAGTACATATAAATGAATGTCGTAAAATTATTTTTGCGAGCTATCGCTAGTGAAAGACAATACGCTCCGATTTCATCTACTCCGGTGAATTGAGGTCATACTGAAATTTTTAGGACGTTAATTAAGAGGAAAAATTAGTGATTTCTTATGGTACATGACCTGAAATATTGAATAAAATAAGTTCCAGAACCGTATCTGAAGCAGTTCTTAAGAAATTTGGGGTGAAAACAAATAAATTGGGGTAAAAAATCACGTTTTTATGTTAATAGTACATAATCAAAATATTATCATTTATAATAACGGGTAATATTACTGTACAAATAATAATATTATTATTGTATTAATACTAACACAATAAAATAATTTTATTAAATGGGTAATATAATTTTGAGCAAAATGGTGTAAGATAAATTGAATAATTAGAAATAGTACATGGTGATATGAAGAAATTAAAAAAAAATTCAAATTACGCAACAATTGTAAAATAAAAATAAATTACTTGATAATAATTTCTTTATTAATAACTAACACAATAAATTATTTGAAAAATTATTTCAAATTTGACGATAAAATAACAGCTGATCAACAATACGCAGTACTGTATTAGTGTTTAAAACATTCTGCAAGGTACATCAATTATTTCGGATACTTTGAACTGTACTGTCGTTAGTAAAGGTTTTCTTTGTATTTCAGTTTCAACGTGATCAGTTTGTCGTTGAAGTAATACTGTACTTCTTTACAACAGAATACGCTGATAAGGTATACATTTTGGGGTATGAATGAATACCGTGTCATTTCACACGTTGAATCCGAAAATGTATGCCGGTCCACCATTTTCGGTCTACTTTGTACATAGTGTCTCTCGATGAATCGAAAAGAGCTTCAGGACAAATTTAGATGTGAAAATAAATTTTATGTAAACTCGAGTCAGGACACGTTTCGTTTACGAGTAATAGCTTGCGAAAAAGTTCGTCTTGATCTCAGCAAAACACTTACGTCTTGATAAAATTATGAATTGGAATCCATATGATCGGCGAAAACAGATTACTACCAAGCAAAGTAGGTTTTTATATTATTTTTATATGTAAATTCGTTTAAAGTACATTATAAAAGATTTTTATTTCAAATAATATTCATATTCAGAGGATACCAATTTTCTAAACAGTATTACTGAAGTTTAAATACATTGTAATAAATTGCCAAGCAGACAATTATGATGACAAAATATATTCAAATTATCAACGTAGTATATATAATTTTTACATTTTTCGTTTAAAAATATTTAACAAAATTAACGTTTCATAAACATGTAAAAAAGCTGACAACACAGTTATAGGACTTTCCTATTAGGCGACTTTACTTTTGCACGGTTTACACACACACGCGCGCGCGCGCGCAAATATACACACAAATAATTTTAAATATTTATTTAATATTTATAATTTTAAAAATAATATTTTTTTGTTTATTTAATTCAATGACTAACTAAAGCGTGCGCGCATACCGTATTTCATTCGCGCCGGTGTGGCGGTACTAGTGATCATTTTAAACACTTTTATACATTTTAAATATTATTCATTTATTTATTACTAACGCTCACCTAGCACAACACAAGACGTCACAACATGCAGATTACAATAGCTGTACGTTAGTGCTACACTAGCGCTCCTTGTGGCTAGAGGGTGTACTATTGATTCAGAATACCCACTTAGCCGCTAGTGTATTTAAATAATTCTTTGGGGAGGTGATATTTTTAAAAATTTTTGTGCAAATGTTATTTTCGAAATGTTTACGAATACGGCTAAGAAAAATAAAACCTTAAATAAGCGAAATCTCGAAATAATGAGGGTGATCTTGCTGTATAGTCTCACCACCTTGACGCTTTTAAGATGAAAATTTAATGGCAGTAGTTCTGGAGATATAAGGGAATTTAGAGGCCAACACGGAACACACGTACATACGAACATTAACATCCGAAAAATTTCCATCTAGTTTTTGAGTTCCTAAGGTAACAACAACACGTCAAGATAAGATGAAAACTGCATATCCCCAAATTGGACCGAACACAATACTTTCCCATCTAAAACTATAGCTTTCTCTATAGCGATACTCGGGAAAATAAAAATATATACGGGTAGAACTGAGAATGTTCTTTTATTTTTTTTCATTCGGTTAAAAATTATTATACTGGTTACGTCATCAACTATTTGTTTAAATTTATTTTTACCTTACGATTGATTCAAGGCAAAAATATTTTTCTAGTTCAATTTTGTTTTAGTTGTATTTTATTTATTTGTTCTCCATAAAATATAAAAAAGGTTTTATTTTCAATAATATTAATAATAATATCGACAAAATTATTTTAATAAAATTAATTTTATAACTATGATAAAACATTTTACATATTTTTTAACAAACAAAAAAAAGTAGAACAAGGCTTTGCGTGCATACATGTCCCTAAAGGCCTAATAAAAGTATAATAATACTTTAACAAATCAATTTTTATGACAATACACTAACGCTCGCACACGCGCGCGCACATACACACGAGCGCGCGCGCACTATATTTTCTTCAGTAATTACTTTAAAACTATTAAAATGAAAAAAATACACTTTATGTACATTATAGAATAAGTACCGTTGTTTCACAATAAAAATGGTGTACAATAATTCATTACTTGATACTATTTGTTCTCGTCTCTCTTATTTCGGTGAAATTACTAAAGCTAGTATTACAGAATCAGGTTCATTATGAAAAGCGGTAGATTTAGTGGACTTATGAATTTGAAAGTTAGTTTGGCGAGTTGTTAATTCGATCTGTGTATATTTATTTTTAAGCTCGCTGATATTAGAAGAAATAACTAAAAAAAAATATTTAATATCACAAGCGTAAATAAAATTAACATCAATATCACAAAATATTGACGCGCATATATATAGCAAAAGAAAAATTTTTTTAAATTTATAACATAACAAATGTAATTAATGATTTGTTTTTATAGCTTCATGATAGTTTCGTAAATTAAAAAATGTTAATCTCATCAAAAATTATCAATAAGCACACATTCCTTTTAAAAACAATTCAATTGAAGTGTAATATTAACCAGAACATTCCTTTCATAACAAAGAAGAAAACAACGAATTACATACTTTGTTTTTAAAGATATTCGGTTAACCAAAAATAATTTTCAAGAAAATTTCATTATAGAAAAGCGGTTTCTGGAGTAATGCAGGTGCTTTTGAACGAAAAAAGGTTGTTTTTTATAGAAAAATATTTTTAATACTTATTTTAACAGAAAATGTATACAGAATTATTTCTATGAAAATCTTAATAACATTTTAATAAGATTTGTTTTTGCAAATTTTTTACTTATTTATTTGAATTAATATTCAAATAATCCAATTTTTTGTATTAAAGATTTTTATCGTCCTAAAAAGTATCTTAATAAAACATTCAGAGTTATTGAACAAAAGAGTTTGGTTTGTTAGATGAAACACATTTTTTAATAATTTTTTAAAATATAAAAATTTATGTATTTATTGATTTGTATTACAAGACTCTCAGAGATTTTATTTGTAATAAAGATTATCAGTTATATCGAAAATATTATTAAAAAGATTTATTCTGATACTTAATATTAAGTACAAATTAATAATGGTAAAAAATCCGTTTTATCATTTTTTGTTTTACCACGTTTCATATTGAACCGGAATTTGTATTACTCGAGTAATTTTATTTAGAACTGTATATATAAAACCTTTGCATGAATTACTCGTAGATACGAAATTCTAAATTAATATAAAAAAAGAAAATGGATATATATCGTTGCGAAAAAATACAAATAACCAACCGTGCCAATCTTGCCTTATTCGCAAAAAGTAAATTAGAGCAATCCCGTTCTAAGAAATAATAAATTTCCTTTGTTTTGATTATAACAAATATTTTATTTCCATCATAATTTAAGAATTTGACATTTTACTTTCACAATAAAAATATAAAATATGACACAGTTTGAGTTTGCGTTTTTCATTATGGGGTTTTATTATCTAATACTCTCACTTCTTTATTCTGTAGGAAAACCGCAACTACATGAATGTATTAAACTGAACCGCTCCATTTTTAAATAAATATCCATTGATTTTAAGGTAAAGCATATAGAGATTTAAACAAAAAATCTTTTTTAAACGTAATGTACTATTAAAATATAATACACCTCTCTACACTCATAGTCTTTATAAAACATTTTTTTTTATTTGTTTAGTATACATTTATGTATAATGTATAGGATATGTATAATTTTTTTTGTAATCATTTACTTATTTCCGGTAAATTGGAACGGATTGTAAGTTAAATGCCGCGGGGAAAAAATTACAATCGATATGTTTAGTTAAAACATTTTACAAAAATTTTGACAGGTGAAGTTTGTATTGTGTATGTCTACGAGTACTAATATTAAATTCTCTTAAACTAACTTCTTTGTTCCTGTACAGTTCTTATAACAAAATTTCAACTTATTTTATCTAAGTGATTTATATAATATAACCAGCACACAATATATTGTATTGTGTTTATTATTACTTTAGATTAAATGGATAAGCTTAAGTTAGAATGTTCTAAAGTTCTATTGAGCAGAATGAATACTACTATTGGATCTGAAACAATTGAAGACAATTACGCATAAGAGTGGTTTTGAACAACGGACTATTATTTACAGTCACGTTGAATCAAATAGCAGGGCTTATAACGGCAGTAAGGGAATTATTGGATAGGAGTTATTAAACGAACTCTAACGCACCACAGAATCAGTGCCTTTAATCGTGGAAAAACTTATTTAACTTATGAACATGTAAATGAATTTATGAAAATTTACTCTGATAGAGCAGTTAAAAATTGTAATTAAAAAATTATGTAATTAAAGTTATGTTCCTTAATTGTGTTGTGAAACATTATAAAACTAGCCTTCTCACTTGATGGTAGTTCAAAAATCTTTTTACACAATGAAATGTAGGAAGATTACCGATATATTATCATGAGATTATAAATAGTTTATATAACGATTAAACCCACACTTCATCATTTTTATTCTATTACTGCCCAGTAAATCATAAAATTTTGTAAATATTAGTGAGCAATATTTTTGGATTCTTTAATTTGAAATTCCAAATGACAGTCGAAGTCTAGTATAAAAAAAATTGTGATAGTAATATTTGGGAAAAGTAACATATTGTAAAATAAGAAAATATTATAAAATTTGAAAAATAGTAAAAATCAGGAGAAATTAATTTGAAATAGGCCAATTTTCAGATGATTAGTAGTTTTAAATCAGTAATATGTCGTTTACTGAAAAGAAAAAAAAAATTTGTGAATAAATATTGAGTTATTTGTAATTCCACAATTTTTTTTATTTCTTGCAATATAGCGAAGTAAGGAATTTGCCACAACTGTTATTTAAAAAAGGATTCTTAAAAATCTATTATAAATTATTTATTATTAAATAAAACCACCAAATTAAATTAAACCCAACCACCAAAGAACACCGGTATCCGCGATCTAGTATTGAAATGCGCAACTGCAAGTAACTGCCTTTACTCGGACTTGAATCTAAGAACTCTCGACTATAATCAGCATGTTTGGATTTATTTAACAAGAATTTATTAATTAAACAAAAAGGTTGCTGATATTTTTGTAATTTAACACTTTCGTCTTTGAAAAAGGGTGGAAACTATTCCCACCAACAACTGAGTGAAGACCTATTGAATAATGTTGTGTAGAAGAGAATAACTAAAAAACATCCATATTAAGGAGTAACTGAAGTAGTAAAGATACAGAAAACTCTGGAGAACTACTATTTTACTAAGGTGGGATACTAAAAATCTCTTCCTGCTCTGACTGCTGAAAACTGTTTAATTCTATAACTACCAGTTTAGTGAAAATAATTTAAAATGATTATAAGTCGATCGGTTGTCAAAAGTTAGACAAATTTTAAACTTAAATTTTTTATCGATAGAGGGTCATTTTATATTTTTCATTCAATAATGTCTTAATAATATTTCTAACTGGATTTTATAAACAGTACATGAACAGAATTCAATAATCATTCGCTATATTTCCATTTTCGATATATAGCCACCCAAAATCCCTCTTCAACCAATTTCTTTTACAAAACTTTAATTAAAACAGGTTAACTAATATCCGATATTACTATACCAAATTCGAATTTCGTGTCCAGTTTATACATGGTAGTTTATAAGAAGTAGACCACAGTATGAATCTCCATGACTTCTCGTCGAAGTGCACTTTCTAATAGGTTTAACTTAACATATAGCACAGGTGTCATACTGCAATATTCCAAAATAATTTTTTTTTACTGATCGCTGCTTGCAGTTACCTGAAGAGTGGCTCACCGAGCTGGAAGAAGACCCACAGTTTGAACAGAGTGTGGTGTGGACTGATGAAGCCAAATTTCACCTATCCGGTAGTGTAAACAGACATAATTGTTTACTGGCGTATGTCAAATCCAAATGTGGTAGTCGAGTACGACGATAAAAAAAAGTCCCGACATCATGGTCAGGGTAGGTGTTTCAAACCAAGAAGTCATTTGCTCTTTCTTCTTTGAAGATGGCATCAGTGGTGAGAATTACCTAGAGCTCATTAGGGACACTATTACTTACCCTTTGCTTCAAAAGAGAGATCTCTTTGACCGGTTACGATGGCAGCAGGATAAAGATTCCTCTCATTGTGCCACATGAATACGGATTCGGTTGGACCAGCCGTTCCTTTGTCGTTGAATTAGACGTCGCGGGCCAGATGAATGGCCCGCCGGCCATTCTTGTGGGACTATTTAAAGAACAGAATTTATTCCCGCAACATCAATACTGTACAGGACCTGAAGGATGACAGGACCTGGTTCTCCTGACCTCACCCCGCCGGCCTTTTTGTTGTGGGACTATTTAAAGAACAGAATTTATTCCCGCAACATCAATACTGTACAGGACTTGAAGGATGTGATTACTGATAAATCTACTGCTGTGTTCCTCAAATACTGTGTTCAAAATCGTGTGAAAATATGCCTTTGCTATTACAGGGCTGTATTGCCGCTAATCGCATGCAGGTGGATCACACGATGGAAAACCGATATTAAAAAGTGTTTGCGCTACAAAATAAGTCATCTGTTTTATTTTCTGCTAGAAGTTACGGCGTGCTAAAGTATGGCCTGCTACTCATGGGCCACCCTATTATTTATAAATTTAATAACCAAATGTTGAAAAATATTAAAATCAAAGGGAATCATTTTAGCTTTACCAATATTACCTTTATTTATTCAGTTGAAATTATTATAATAAATTAAATCTAATATTGTAAAAGCATGCCCCCCTCCGTGGCGCGAGTGGTAGCCTACCCGGAGGTCCCGGGTTCGAATCCCTGTCAGAAATGGCATTTTCACACGCTACAATAATTTTCTTTCATCTCATCCTCTAGTAGTGGAAAACTTCTATTAGTACTTGAAATCATTAGTAAAGATTATTTTCCTTTTTTTTTTAAAAAAAATTACAAGTTATAAATAAATAAATTAAGAAAAAATGTAATTACTTATTTTCATTGCTTAGTTACGCTGATAAAAATAAAATTATTTATTTACTTTTGGCATGTATCCTTGGAAACATTTTTTTATTGAATCCAATTAAATTTTTTTCGTACTTTTGTATGATCTGTTTTTTAATATTAATATCACACTTATAAATATACGAAGTCTTAGGAGCACTACAGAGGCATATTTATTAACTAAGAGAGAAAACATTATTCTGTAAGTAATATTATTAATTCTGTGTGTAGGAAATATTGAAATTAAATTATATTTGCCGCCCTCCGTGGCGCGAGTGGTAGCCTACCCGGAGGTCCCGGGTTCGAATCCCGGTCAGGAATGGCATTTTCACACGGTAAAATAATTTTCATTCATCTCATCCTCTGAAGTAATACCTAATGGTGGTACCGAAGGTTAAAAAAAAAATGTTGTATAAGTATAAAGTTCAAGAACAGAAATGATAAAACGATTAATAAAAATTCGTTTTTGTAAAATATATTCGATTTACAGAACAATTCCTATAAATATGTAGTATATGTCGATACTTATAGTCCAGTAAAACATTTCATTCACATATACAATAGTAACTAATACATTTTTCATAGAAACCGAAAGTAAACGGGTGGATAAAATCATTCAAAACGCATTTCCAATCGTTTAAAGTAAAAAATCCTCCGCATCCACGTCTTAGTACATTGATTCAGAACTTGGATTACGTATAAGCGATAGAATAAAGAATTAAAAAGCGATTTATTTTAAACGAAGAAAATTTATTTCTAATTCATATTAGTTACCAATTTATTGTGTTTGCGTAAATATAAAAAAGAATTTGAATAAAAAAAACAGAATAAAATGATTTTTAACTGTTATAAATTATAGTAAAGCCAATAAATCTTTTAAACACTAATATGCTCTTTTTACCATTAATATTTTTTAGTTTATAAGACAATGACACTATGAAAAGTACATTTTTAAATTAACTGTTACGTAAGTAAAGGCCACTGTAAAAAAAATTGTTACATTTATTATTTAAATTAAATATTTTTTTCTTGTTTAACCTCCGGGACCACCGTTAGCTATTGCTTCAGAGAATGAAATGAATGACTTGTAACGTGTGTTAAAAATGCCATGCCAAATCAGAATTCGAACCAGGGACCTCCGGATGAAAGACCGAGAAGCTACCACTCGCGCCACGGAGGCCGGCTTAAAATTTATAGGACTAAAAAATAATTTATTTATCAGAGTAGGCATTAAAATTGATTTTTGATACAAGAAAAAAGTTTAATTTTGGCGAATAAATATGTTAGTAACATAAATATATGAAATACGAGGGTTATATTTTTCCAAGGTCCGATCGGTCACGAAATTAAAAACACATTGAGAATAAAATATTTTTACTTGTATCAAGTACTTATGTAGTTACGCTATTTCTCTACATAGTCGCCACTCCGATTTACACATTTGTCCTACCGTAGTATCAACTTCCCATTAGCCTCGTCATAGAACGGAGCCGCCTGAGTTTTCAGCCTGTTTCTAAGCTGGTTCCAGCTCGATGTCTGTGCCAAAATGTTGTCCTCCTAGCCAGGGTTTCATGTGAGCAAAGAGGTGAAAATCGGATGGAGCCAAGTCAGGGCTGTATGGTGGGTGAATAAGAATAAGCGGAGAGGAATATTGTCATCCATGACGATGCTCGGCCGCACACTTCAGCTGTAACAAAGAAGCTTCTGCAGCGTTTTCGTTGGGAAGTGTTTGATCACAACCATACAGCCCGTGCTTTGCTCCATCCGATTTTCACCTCATTGCTCATATGAAATGCTGGCTAGGAGGACAACATTTTGGCACAGACATTGAGCTGTAGACCAGCGTAGGAACATTGCTAAAAATACAGGCGGCTACGTTCTATGACGAGGATATTAGAAAGATACTTACGACAAATGTCTAAATCGGAGTGGCGATTATGTAGAGAAATAGCGTAACTATGTAAGTACTTGTTACAAATAAAAATTTTATTTCACTGGTTTTAATTTCGTGACCGATTGGGTCTTGAAAAAAATAACCCTCGTATTCTCATTTTGTGATTGGTTAAAAAACAAATAATACGATTGGTTGAAATTTTGTGCCCAATAATAAGTATTACTCTCACCTTAGGATTGGTTAGAAAACAACGAATACGATTGGTTAGAATTTCGTGCCAGATAAAGATACGAATTTCTCTCTTAAAAAAAAAATAAAATAAAAATAATAATCATTTGAATACAATTTCAAATATTAACATTTTTTATTGGGTTGAATTATTTAATTTCAGGAGGTAAAATATTTATATTTTGAACATGACATTAGCTCAGTTTTAAATAATTAAAAATCTGTTAAACATCCTAATTGTTTGAACCCCGATTAAAATATCGCATGGTTTTTTTTTCGTTTATTAGTATATAAATTTAATAAAGAAGGATTAAAACATTTTATTCGTCATAGATATTATAAACTCTTCATGTGACAAGGATAGAAAAATTGACAGTTTTCTAATAAGAAACTTATTTAATAATATCTCTTATCTGTGACATTCTCAGAATTTTACGCTTCAGTTTGTCAGACGACATTCAATAAATCTTTACAGGATTGGTTCAATAACTTTTTATAAATATCTTAATTTAAATTTTTGTTATCAAACAACATATGCTTTTGAAATAAAACTGTTTCCGAAATATGAAATTTATATATACTCGTATATTTTTTTAAAGCCTTTAAAAGAAAAAAGAAAAAATTTGTATGATTCCACACTAAGTAAAATTAATTTATACCATTCACCCAGTATATGTTTTACTTTAATATCGTATTCTAATTTTATTACATAATCAAAACGGTTTATGGCAAAAATTGAAATTATTACAGTTTATTAAACTTAGCTTTAGGCATATAAAAACCAATTGGTTATACCGATTTAAAAGCAAAATTTTGAACTTCATCTTCGATCCGTTCTGAAAAGCGTAATTTTAGTATATAAGTTCGAATAGACATTCAATTAGATTTTATGGAGACGTTAAAATTAATATTAATAAAAAATCCTTTCAAACTTAACTGTTCAAACAAAATTTTGGCACTCAAAAATTATCAAATTATTTTTAAAAAACGTATAAATTATTTCAATAAACAACATTGGCACTCAAAAATTATCAAATTATTTTTAAAAAACGTATAAATTATTTCAATAAACAACATTTTTTAAGTTACAAAGAGAGGATTGTTTATTTTTTTAATTAATACTAATTTAGAACCGTATTACTTTCTGTATGTTATCACACGCATATTTTAAGAAGCACCAGTAGTATTTAATAGTTGATCTTATTTGAGTTTACAGTTGATATTTAAAAAAAAAAAAAAAAAAAATATTTGAATAAACACGTGACGAACTTAATATTTCCAGTTCAATTTCTTATGTGTATGTTATAAATTTTATTAAGTTAACATACACATAAGAAATTGAACTGGAAATATTAACTAGTAAATAAATTAATAGAAAAAAATACATAATCATAAAATGTTTATTAATCAATTAAATTACAATCAAGGTTAAAATATTGTAAATATTTTAACAAATATTGTAAATATTTTATCGGGATTCGCCCCGATTTCTGCACCTTCGGTAAGATTGCAGTTTATAAGATCCAAATTAAGGGGTAAATTTAGTAGTTTTATTACCCGACTACCCAAAGAAAGAGTGTAATATATTTAGGATATACGTATATATGTATATTTGTTCCACCGTAGCAGCTCAATGATAGATTGGTGCAGTCGTTGAGCTGCTATGGTGACCCCGTATTGGAATCCTTACATTACCGGGAATATCATGGGCAATAAAAAAAAAAGTGAAAAACAAAATCTAATCTATTAACTAATAAACCTTACTGGTATTATTTATCTTTAAAATGCTTTATAAAATCCCTCTGTTACTGTTTTAAACTTTTACGTATTTTTTTTTTGAACAGAAGATGACTTTATACAAGATCTTCTCTGGTTCTATTTTGGAGGGCGCGCTAATTATTATATAAAAGAATATATAAAAATGAGACAAATTAATTTCAAAAAATGTAATGAAAAATTAAATATAGCAGTTTTTGTTAATACTTTATAGTCGCATCAACAATTAAAGTCTTTAGAGACTTATCAGTGTAATGTAACTGTACCGGTAAATTTTTAGTCATATAGTTTCAGCAGTCGACCTGAGTCACGACAATGTCGACAATGAGACAATACTACAACCAATTTCGTATTGAGTAACCCTTATGATATGACCATATGACCAACCCTTACGGCAAGGATAACCAAAATGCTGCTAGAATTCTAAAAAGATGGGACTTGTTGTATGCTAAACATGTGAAACTTTTTTTCATATGCAACCAATGTCGTATTGAGTAAATTTGAAGTTTTTCTTAACTTTAAGGTGGCATTTTTAGCACCGGTGAAATCTACTTCCGTCTTCCGGCGTGCCAAAAGGGTTTTTTTATTTTTAAATACTAAAATTTAAAACAACTATTTTAAATTGACCTTACAAACTAAAATTTATTTCAGAGGAAAATATGTACTGATTTATTTGAGAAATCACAATAGCTGTAAAATTTACGAAATCGTTGGTCGTAAATAAATTTTATTTCTAATTAATATAAAATATTTGCCTGTGATAAGGCTTTTGTGTATACATATTCTAAGTGAATATGTATATACATCTCAGAAATGGTCGACCTGAGACTGTACAAGATTACACTTCACTTACACTCATATATATCATCCTCAGAACTAACACATGAAAATAATTCCTGGAGGATAAACAAGAAAAAAAAGTTAGGTGTAAATAGAACAAATTTATACGGTAAATTTAAGAACATATTTAAAATCAAACTGCCGATCTCCGTGGGGGCGTGGTAGCGCGTCTCGGCCTTTATCCGGAGTTCCACGGTTCGAATCCCAGACAGGCACGACATTTTTCATACGCTAAAAATTCCCATTTCTATATCCCACGTACAAGTTTCAAGCTTATGTCGTGGTATCAAAAAAAAAAAAAAAATTTCAATTAGTACACCAAAAACAACTGGTGATGCTATCTAGATGTACATAAGCCAAGTTATTTTATCACTGTAACAAAGAGGCTAAATGCAGTACAGCAATGTTATCGGAAGATTATTTTCTTATTTATCACTCTTTAAACAAGAAAGGTACTTAATATTATTTAATGAAAAAAAAAAAAAATTCTCGAGCCAGATAAAGGTAGATGAGCCACTCTATTAGCGTATAATTGTGTGAACAGTTAAATAAAAATTTAATTCCCAAGCATATCAAATGAAATTTATATCTATTTACGTATTTGAATTTTGTTAAGCATCGATTGAATACCGTAAAAGAGCTGATATTTATCGTTAATGAATAAATGTGTTAATTAAGAAAAGATATAAGCTTTACTAAATAGTTTTAAATTACTAACAAAGGTAAAAATTTTATAAAATACAATTTATTACTCTAACAATATATAAAATAAAATAAATAAATAAATAGCAATACACACAAACACACACACATATATATATATATATATATATATATTATTTTAAAAACCATCGAAAAGAATTTATTTAACTGTAAAGACAGATAGATATTTAATTTATAAATAACCCTGGAAATTCGACGTCTAGCATGCAGTATAAAAACTAAGATTTTCTTAGTAATCATGCAATTTTCCAGCACAATTCTGAAAATTTCACTTTTGATAAACACTATAAAAGAAACATTAATAAACAAAAAATCAAAAGCGAAATGTTCAGAACCGTTCGAAATTAAAACTGCAGTAAGGCAAGGAGATGGGCTGTCTCTGATCCTCTTTCATTTACTTGAAAATTTATAGGAGAATGAATTTAGAAGCTTAAACGTACAAGAAAACATAAGACTCGACGCTAAAAGTAAATTCATAAATAAAAACATTCTGGCCATCGTAGACGATATTGCAATTTTTGCAACAGAGGCTCCAAAAACTAAGCGAATGTGCAAGAAAATTGGTCATCAAATTTCTTATTAAAATAAAAAAATGGTTTTCTAATGACAAAGAGAACAGTACTCAAACCCTTAAAATTTCTGATAACACAGAAATAAAAATTGAATTGAAAAATTTAAATATCGGGGAGAAATCACAACACCAAATATAATTGGAAAAAATTTGATGAGAATAGATAATGTTTATCGTATTGAGATTTATTTTAAATTCTTCAAGTATTTTAAGTAGATATTCATTGTGGATGGAATCGTAGGCTATGCCGTACAAGCTATACAGTGTTATTAGTAAAAAAAATTATTCAAAAATATTTAAACAGAACCGTTTTCGTTTACCTTACATGCTCTTAGAAAAAGGATCACACTTCTATCGCTAACTAAAAATAACAACGTTATATCACTAAGCTTAGTTAATAAACCTTACAACAATATTTTAATTAATTTAAAAACTAATTCAAATAATCCTGCTTTTACTTCTTTTATGTTTATTACGTTAATTTTTTATTATGACAAAAACGTAGCTATAAATTATTAGCTTATTAATTTTAATCACGAAATATTTTAATTAACAAGATTTAAAAAATCCACACCCCTTAAAAAAATTATAATTGGGCAAAAAATATGTATAGGCTAATACGCAAATTTAAATCGCACTTGAAGTTGTAGGAATGTGTAGTAATTGTAAATTAAATGGTCACGATAAAAACTTTACATAACAATTACCTACATTTCGGTGAAAAAAGCTAAAAGTTATTATTATAGTTATTTTAAAAAATAAACTGATTACTGATTAATTATTTTTGTTATTTGTTTCGAAAAAATAACGAATATCGGCTATAAATAATACATACTTGATTATAATGTATTACTAATAAAATTATCCTATACACAAAAGTTAAAAAAAATGACGATTGATCAAATAAGGAAAGATCTTTAAAAAAAAACCATCAGAAATTGAATCCTTAATTTTTTTTTATAATTGTAAGCTTGTTTCTGATAACAAAGTGATTTATTCATTTTTTATTATCTTTATAGTTATTACAATGTAAAAAATAAATTTAAAAAAGATATTTTGTGTTACATAATTATTTAACAATCAAATTACTGAATACATATCGTGTAAACTCTTAATTGTAACATAGTTTAGCCAGATTTAAATTTTTCAAATGTGGATTGTGACGATGTATTCGTTGTGAATGGAATCATAGGATTAGTGATACAGAGTATTACAGTATTATTAGTAAAAACAAATAATGAAAAATAGTTCAGAACAAAAGATTAGCGAGATTAAAGAGTTAACTTCTTGACAAAACATAGTAAGTTGAAGAAGAAATAATACACCAAGCATTGATTGTAATAATTAAGGATGATTACAACTTATTTAAGAGTTAAATCAACAGTCTTGTTCGTCAGGTTATCAGTTTCTTAATGTAAAATTAATAACGAAAATGAATTATAATAGGAATTACGAATTTACCCTTGAAAAAAGCACAGCTAATATCAAGAATTCCACGTCAGACTTAATAAAATTAGCAGTGGTGAATAAAATAAGAAAAATTAGAAGTGGTGGTGTATTTCTCCTGAGCTGAATATTCTACTGAATATCAATAAGAAAATTTTAACCGCTGTTATATTTTAATATCTATATATATGTAATCCATCCTGACCCAGCTTAGGGGAAGATACCCGCCTTGTGACGATCCCGGTTGTCCCACCACCATACCCCGTTCATAGACCTGATGGGTTTTACCGGAGGACGTCTTCTAATCTTGAGTCATCAGTTTGCCCTCTGTCAGAAAGCCATTGATGCAAATGCCTCGGCAGAAATCAGTGTATTTACACAATCTACCATCGCCTTTATATGGCGTCTTCCAACGAGGCTTACAATTCTCAACTATCAAATTAACCGATTCGCGAAAGGGCGATCCCGTGGCTTCCTCTATCATAGAAGCTTACACACAAAACTCTTCCTAGATGAGTTCACAAAACTCTTCTTTAGAGTATGCACTCACATCATTACTTAATTGAGTCTTAAAACACAAAAAATGCTATCCTCATACCAACAAAACAACAACAATATAACAATATTACAGTTATATAACAATATAACAACCAACAAAACCAACAAAACTATAATTAACTATAATTAAGTCCCTCCATTTACTTAAAAATCAAAAAATAGATTCAAAAATTTAGTAAGCCTTTAAAGAAAGCACCCGATCATTCTGCTCTGGTCCGCTTTCGGGAGCGAGGTCAAGGCCTACACCCTCCCAAACCGCAGCTACAACAGAATTCTCCACACATCCATCTCATCCTAACAGTAAATATCTGCTAATCGAGGTTCGATACCAAAACTAACAAAACCAACAAAACTATAATTAACTATAATTAAGTCCCTCCATTTACTTAAAAATCAAAAAATAGATTCAAAAATTTAGTAAGCCTTTAAAGAAAGCACCCGATCATTCTGCTCTGGTCCGCTTTCGGGAGCGAGGTCAAGGCCTACACCCTCCCAAACCGCAGCTACAACAGAATTCTCCACACATCCATCTCATCCTAACAGTAAATATCTGCTAATCGAGGTTCGATACCAAAACTCCTATCTTGCCGAAGTAAGCACCCAGGTGAGCCCCTAGCCACCCGGGTTCCTATTCCATCTACACACATATATAACAACAACAAGCTAACGTAAAAAACGGCCCTTTTCAGCGCCACCACATGGTTATGAATTACGAGCCGTCGAAGACATTCCACAACAGCCATTCTCAGGGCCATATTAAGGTTAATAATTACAAGAGCTTTAGAAGCCAATCGACGACAAAAACGGCCCTTTTCAGGGCTACCGTAAGATTAGTAAGTGCTACGTGCCGCCGAAGCCATTCGTCGACAATATGTTATTCTCCAAAATTGATCAAATTGCACTGATAGTGAAAATTTAATAAAAATATTTTTATAAAAAAAATTAATAAAGGACAAAACATCTGACCACTTGTTTGTATCGTTATTGTTCATCCATGTAGTTAACGTATTCTGTATATCCTGGTTGGCCCTTTCAATTTATAAAATTCTGAAAATTTGATTAAGGTTAGCGAGCAAAGCAAGACTAGGGGTTATGTTTGGCTTAAATTTAAAGTTCCTTTTCTTTACGAGAGTTTTTCGTAATCTATTTATCTTAGCGATTGGTATTAAATGATTTCTATTCAATTTCTAGTTATCGTTGACCCCCACCAGAGATTATCTGTGTTTGTCAAAATATACCGACGAACTTCCGAATAAGAAATATTTCGGTATTTCTCGTACGTATTTGTTATGTGTCGACATTCATCGGAGAATATCGGAATTTGCTAGATATCGGTCTTTCACCGTAACACACACACATCCAGAACCGGAAAGAGGCTGGAAAACTGATTGGAGAAAACAAACATTGAATTGTAATATTTGTAAACGCGTTAATATATACGTAACCATGAGTAACATACTACCCTTATACATTAACGAACAGAACAGACAGACCAATAATTACAATTTTGTAAGATAAGAAAAATTAAGTGTTTAGTAATGTGCAAGAAAATTGCATCTGTTAAATAAATGTATGATTTGCATTTGTGGTAAATGTGGCAAAATTTTAATTTATTTCTTTAATAACTTCTCTTCCCCACAGATTATTAAAATTTTTAATTTACATTCCTTTTGTAACGCATAGTAAAATCTTCTTTAAAAATTATATCTAATTTTTTGTTCATTTCCTTTTTTTTTAATTATTCGTTTCATGATTAATACAATCCTTTATTTTCAAAAGCGAATAATTTTTGCCTAAAGAAATAAAAGAACAGTATCTATAAAAGCCTTTATTATAAAAGAAATGTTTCAACAAGATATTTTCTTTTTATTATTACTCTCATTTTAGTTTTTTTTAATGGAAAAAAATAATTAGCCTTTGCTGTACAAATGCATATGTAAATGTCTTTTATTTACATGAAATGATAGGCTAGCTGTGTTAGATTAGATCTTTATTTCTTTTGTTAAATTCAGATTATGAAATGTGTAACAATTTTTATTATTTTTTGTTTTATTATTTAAAAAAAAATTATAAATAATACATTCCCGTTTCTTATTAATAGAAATTTTTAATAGAAAATGGTGTAAAAATATAAAATTAAATAAATAAAAATACCTCGAAAGAGTATTTCTTGAAGAAAAAGTTGTAACAAAAAAATGTATTGAAATAATTTATCTACGAATAAAGACAGATAACCTCCTAAGTTTAAACTGACACGAAAATAGAAAGGTGTCTGAAGGATTTTAAGTTTGGATTTGGAAAAGTATACGTGAAGAAATAAATTGGTCCACGATTTGTATAAGGCAGAAGAGTTCGATTGTCGTGTGTTCGCGGTTCGACAAGGATAATAAAAGTTTAACAAACGTAAGTATTTCTTTTAAATACAATTTATTACTCTAACAAAATAAACAATGAAAATAACAAAAAAAAAAAACAATGATATACCTATATATAATACACAAAATAGTATTTAAAATAAATAAGACAAGACTTATTTAATGACAGTTAAATTAAGAAATACCAAAATACAGTCCATTATATTAGAATCATTATATTATTAATCATTATATTATATTAGAAGTTAAAAGTTCACATAATTAATTTTTTTGAAAAGAATGCTCGTGACGTACTATGCTCGTGACGTACTATCCACTAGTACACCAATCGCTTGGTGTTATCGCTGCCACTGCAACCGCGTCGAACACGGCCTCGCAAACTACCCTGTTATCGCTTGTTATCACGACTGCGCTAAATACTATCTCGCCGAACTACTGACTCTCTCCGCTGTATTTATATCCCCTAGTCTGCAGAACCAGCACCCACGTTTCCCTTTAATTATTAAAGTGTAATGATTATTCTTTTCATCGTTATTTTCTTTTCCTTTCTTCTTAATTAGAAGAAATCCGTTACCCTAGTCTATTATATTGGTCCTGTACAATATAATTAGCAAAAGAAGAATACATTAAGAAGTTGTACCAGGATAGATCATTAGCTATACAATTTTTTACGAATGAAGAAAAATATTTACTTTTTAAAATTTTATAAAAATATTTTACACTTTAATAAAATACCATAAAAGTTTCCAACTTACTATTTTGGGTAGCAACATGGTACAGTATGTTGTTTATATAAAATAATCGGTGGGATTTAAAATTTACGTGAATTTTGTAAATTAGTAAATTAAAACTCTGAAATCAATTTCTACCTCGTTAAAAAGATTTAAAAAAAAAAACAGTTAAAAGGATTTTCCTTATTCAGCTTCTTTAAATGCGCGTTAATTCTTGGAGTCGTTCACATACACATTCAACCTCATAATTATGCACATAAATACAAGGATATATGAGGACGTATTTACGTTATTTTAAGGAAAATATAGAAAAAACAATCAAAACAGAGTAATGTATCAAACTAATAAAAGGATTATAACCCAATAAATTATAAATTGTAAAAAAATATAAGGTGGAAATATATAATTATCAGGCACAACTAGAGAAATAATTTTATGCTCAGACAACAGGGAGGGTGATAATTTTTTTTAAATTTAGTAACGTTTAGATTTAGGAATTTTATTGCAAAAAAAATCTTAACTAAAGAAGCAAGTGAGTATTGTTGGATTTGGCGTTGGATTTTTAAGCCTAGATAAACCGAAAGAACTCAATATTCTTTTGAATATATGTTACAATTTTGTGTATGTAATAGCTTATAACTCGGAAAAGGAGTTTTGTGATCTTATTAGCAGAGCGCTCTGCTAAGGTATACTGAATGTGTAATGGGTATTGAGCCAAACAAATTTCAATTATGTATAAGTAAAACATTGAGGCAAAACAAAAAACATTACATTGAGTAATACAAAACCAGAGAATCGTCTTCTTTAAAGAATTTTAATTCCTTCTCTTTGGTCCTATACCAAGAGAACGAACTCCGAGTAGTAGAAGAATTTTTGCTTTGAGTCTCGACCAAAGCAAATTTGCGGCATTTTTCAGTTCATTTTGACTGAATAATTTTCGTGCAGAATCTTCCTCCGGCTTGTTATGGTTAACATTTAAGGTCATACCGCAAAAGTAAGGATGTACAATATCCGAACATTCCTTCGGTCTTAGACCGGTTACACATAGTGAATCTCTCCCTTCACAGTTCCACCTCTCATTCTTGAAGATGTGAAGGGAGAGATTCACTATGTGTAACCGGTCTAAGACCGAAGGAATGTTCGGATATTGTACATCCTTACTTTTGCGGTATGACCTTAAATGTTAACCATAACAATCGCTGACGTGAATTTGTGACTCCCTCCAAACCATTGGGATTGCAAAAGGCATTGATTTTTTCGCACCGTATTTCCACAGTCTCAGTCCCTTAAACATGTACGGCATACCTTGTGCGGTGCCCAGCTTTTGTCTTCATCACCAAGCCTTATGCCGAAGTATGCATAATAGACATTTCTCACGAAATTATTAATGTCCTGTCTTTGCTTAGCAATTGCTTAACTACCACAAATATAACAGAAAACGTTTGGGTTATTCAAATACTTGAGGGAACTCATTTCTAACGAAACTACATATGACAGCACAAATATAACCTCACAGCACCATAGCATGTCAACGGTGAACTACGTTTCCCACCTAATAGGCATCTCGGATTAACAAGTGAAATGTCTCTTATCAAAATAAAATTCCCCTCCCTCCCAATAAAAGTTCCCATTGTTGAAATCAGCACAAAAAAAATACTCTAGGAACATGTAAAACTACAGAAACATAGAAAATCACTGAAAAAAGTGACTCGGTCTTGAACACGATCGCCCGGTCGACTCGGTACCTAGTGCGTTAAGCCTCGCGGTTACACCAATCTGGCGACTATACATGCAAGCGAAATTTGTTCTTTGTCAGTTGTGAAATTACATTAGTTTACTTAGTGCCAACCGTCGCCGCTAGTAACGCCACACCCGCGCGAATTAAATATGCGCGCGCGCGCTTATTTAGAATCAGATTAAATAAACGGAAAAATATATTTAAATGAAATAATAAATATTCTAAATTCAATTATATGTGCATGAGTGTGTAAGCCGTGCATCAGAAGCAATGTGTTGTCGCCGTTTTTTAGCATTGCTTCCGTTAGCAATTTAACCATTAATATAATTTATATAAATATTTATAAAATGTTTATTAGCATTTTTGCAAAAATAAAATTTAATTTAAAAATTTTCCAGCGAATAAAAATAAAAATGCATTTCCAAACTGAATTATTTTAAGTTTAAATGAAATGGAAAAATATTTGTTTTCATAAATTTATTCTTCACATTTTTGAGTAAAATAAAAATTTATTGTCAACATATAGTAAATTTCCGGTAATAATATATGAATAATATTATGAAACTGAACTAACAGCTATATATTCAGCAAAATATTTGTTCTATTCAGCTAAATATTTGCAAGAGATATTAGAAATTGTTGATTTTATGAGGAAAGTAATAATATAATTAAAGAAAATAACAAACAAAAATAATATAGACTATTCGTTGAATTCAATCAATTCGCTTTCTTATGTAAAGTAAAATTAATTAGATTTTCAGATACAGCCCTTGACAAATTTTAGGCTAAAATACTACCCGCCTACTACCTAACCTACTCGTTTTATCCTGTTAACCTTTGTAATATTTCATCGTCAAATTAAACATTAAGAAATCTTAGTTACTTAAGAATTAAGAATTCTTTTAAATTCTCTGAAAAAATATTTACAAACAAATAATGAAATTTGAGAAAATCTAACATCTTTTAGTATGTAAGAATAAAATCAATTTTTGTTATCTTTGTAAATTATCATTTTAGAATTTATAAACTTCTTCAATAATCTTTAATAATAAGAAATAACATCTTTTAGTATTTAAGAATAAAATCAATTTTTGTTATCTTTGTAAATTATCATTTTAGAATTTATAAACTTCTTCAATAATCTTTAATAATAAGAAATAGTTTACAGATCTTACTATGTAAACCCATCAAATAGTTAGTTTTTTTATATTAGTTTTTTTTAAATTAGTTTTTTTATAGTGCTGCTTTGTGTATTATGTGTATAATATTCGAAATACAAACTAGCAATAATCTGAAGATTATAGGTATTTTAACGCTGTAGACAATTACAAACTTATGTGACAGTAAAATAAAACCAAGGTTATAAATTGGTCAAATTTTCGAAGTATTTATAATTTCCGATCGCCCGTTAATTCGGATCTACTTGAAAATTTACAAGTTGTTAAAACCTCTATAACAATAAACAAATTGCAAAAAATGAAAAAGTCAGTGTAGCATTCTGTTCTTGACCTACAATCTATTCATTCTATAATGACTCATTCTATAATCTCTCACTATATTGATTATTTATCAACATTCGAAAACTGTATTTTTTTTTTAAAGCGTGCGTTATACGCACGCTTTTAAATACACCGTTGTCTACACCGACATGAAAGTGGAAGCGCCTTATGTGTCGCCTACTGGGAAGCCGGGGGCCTTGCTGAAGCGTCTGCTGGAGTGTGATGGAAGGCGAGCAGGAAAGGAACGACACCTCTATCTGGAAGAATCTCCTGGAAAACATAAGGCGACGAAGCATGTAGTATCGCGTACCATGTCGGTCAAGGCTGCAGGACGTAGTTTTTGCCGACCTGTTTAAATCCGTCAGGAAAGGTGTAGACAACGGGGTGACTGAAGTACTCTCAGTTAGAAGGAGGACAGATGACGATGTTTAAATTCGTGTGTGGGAGAAGCAAGCCGAAGCACTGAAGCAAACCAAAATTGAAGGCATTGCAGTCAGGGAAATTGGTCGGAGGTCACTCCCTGTGTACTATCATGTGAAGGACTACATGCTTCGTCACCTTATGTTTTCCAGGAGATTCTTCCAGATAGAGGTGTCGTTCCTTTCCTGCTAGCCTTCCATCACACTCCAGCAGACGCTTCAGCAAGGCCCCCGGCTTCCCAGTAGGCGACACATAAGGCGCTTCCACTTTCATGTCGGCGAGCTTTCTTATGAACCTAAAGCACTTAGCTATCATGTCATCAAAATTTCCGGAATCCACAACTATCGTGTAGGCTCCAGACACTCAGGACCAGCCTATAAGCTCTGCCCTTGGGTCCCAGGACAGCAACACGCAAGTCAAGAAGCCGTACCACATTCCGACCACCCTTTTCAAGAAAGGGGCCATCCACCACACGCACCATCTTAAAAATATCCTTAGCCCAATGAGTAGTGACCAGTATAGGGATTTCCTCATCAGTGAGCTCATCCAACTTCTTTTTCAGCTCCTCTGCTCTAGCCCGCCTAGGAGTTTGATTAGCATCATTAACACCTGTCGTATGTCCAGCACCACATACACTGCAAACCGCCTTAGGCACCATGCGCAACGGGTCTACCTTATAGTTGGCCACCCCAATCACCAGTTCCGCTTGAAGCTGTTGTAACTTCCGCTTGGTATCTTTATCTACAGCGTTTCGAAACCTATCGCTTCTTTGCCACAGGTTCCCATACCTTGTTCCAGCTGAAGGCAACATCTCCATAGGGGTTAGCAAGTTCTCGCTGTCCGCCCTACTCTTCTTCTCACCCTTCACAGTTGAGAGAGGTGAAACCTTAAACTTAATTTTTTAATAAACAAATTAAATAGTTACTCGCTCGTGTTCACTAGGACACACTTTTTTTGTACATACTTTTCCGAACCCATTCCAATAATTTATTTGCTGTAGTGAGCTTTTTTGAGGTTAAGGCCTTTTTGAGTCTCTGTTGACTCAGCTAAATATAATATTTCACAGTTTCAGATTTGAAGAGAACATCTTTTCCTTTATTATTATACCTTTCCCAGTCTTTCTTATTGCTATAATGTATATAAAGCACCTCAGGTACACAGTAATGAAGAGTAATAATGTTACTCTTAGAGTGGTGATGCAGGAGAAATTGAAAGCACTACTGTATATTTCGCAACGGAGAAATACTTCAATCTTCATTCTTCCTTGTTTTTCTTACCTTTAAGGTGGAAATCTTTTTTATCCCTATTTAGTATCGGTGAAATCTACCTCCGCCTTCCTGCATGCCGAAAGAGATTTTTTGGTTTTTTTAGGGTCCCTGGGTCATGAAACGTCGAGAAATGGAAAAAAAACCCACGCCCCATTTTTTGACTAATTGTCATACTTTTTCCTTCTTGCAGCACAACTCTAAAGCTATGATCCCAGGAAAGTAAAAGGGGTGATTTCTCTACAGGAAAATTTTTTTTTCAAAACTTTCAATGTTTAAAGTCGTATTTTATTTCAAATTAAAATTTTCTATACGACATAATTTACTTTTCCCATCAAATAAGTAAATACCTCTTTTAAAATAATCTGAAAAGTTAACAAATGTGCTGATTTGGTTTAATTTTTTAAATATGAGATACATAATAAATAATAATGAGATTAAATAATAAATACAATGATACAATTATTAAAACAGTCATATGAATTTTTTTTTTTTAAATTACAGAAAAAAAGAAAATTAATAGAAATTGGTAAGATGAAAATTTAATACCAAACAAAATAATACACTTTATTCATTTTCTGTTTGCGGCTTTTGTAAATAGGTTAACTTGAATGGAATACAATTGTTATAACCAGACTTTACAGCTGCACTAAACAATTGTTCTAAATGTACTTGGAATTGGATTAAGGGAGTACATTATTCTGCTGAAACGGAACACGTATTTTCTTTTAAATGGGCAAAGTATATTGTTAAATAGTTAAGTGGTCACCATTTTTTTTTAATTTATCATGAATTGTATATGTTTTCATTCACTGCACTTTTAAGTGAGACAAACATCATGTTATCACATTCAACAAAATAAAACAAAAACCCAATTAGTTTGTAAAAGATGATAAATATAATGTAGAAGGGAAGCTTATAAAAAATAAAGTAATAAATTTTACCTAATAGGTCTTAACAGATGGTGACATGAAAACAATTTTATAATATTATGGGAAATATAATTAATATTTTTATATTTGGGCGCATTTCAACCGAAATTTTTTTCTGCTGCTACTTTCTCCTTTCCTTCGTTATCTTCTTCTTATATCCTTCTTTTTACCCCTTTCTGCCTCTTCTAATTTTCTTTTATATTTCTCTTCGCCAAAGTTTTCTTATGTTTCGTTTCCTATTGATTTTTTAATTTTTTCCCAGTTTCTAATCTTTCCACCTAATATTATTTTTCTTCTTTACTGCTTTTTTTCTTTTCTACTCTAATTTAATTTCTTCTACCTGCGTCTTACTCTATTTTTATTTTATTAAATTTTTCTATGACAGCCGATTCCTCATAAAATGAGGAAAAAAAAATGAGGAAAAAATTCCTCATAAAATGGTGTCTTCAATTATTCCATGGATTAATCTGTGGGTTTTTAAATAAATGTCATGGCAAAATAAATTGTAGCAATGTCATTGCAGATTGCAGGTCTTTTCTGAGGTATTACTCTTAATAAATATTTTACTTTAACCTAGTTCTTTGTAATAATTCTGTTACTTTTTTCTATCTTACCGAAAGAATGATCAAAATTGTTTTTTAGAATGAAGAAGGATATAAGGAATAAGCAATACGAAAATAAGTTAATGCTAATAATGGAATTATCTTCACCGAAAATCCTTTACGATAAAAACACATTTGCAAATTTTCTTTTTTTTATTTTCTTTAAACTAACACTTTTAAGATGTTAAAAACAATTTTTTAATTTTTAATTAATGAGAATTCAATTATTACTCATCAATTTAACTGCAACACATGGTCTTCTATTAAATTTTTTTATATCTTAAAAATAGAAATAAACTTGAAATAAAAACTACATACGTTTTGATTTAGGAGTCTGAGTAATTTATTTTCGTTGGCGTGCGCTTGTTTGTGTAGGAACTTTCAGTGGTTTTGACTGATAAAGAATTAGCCTTTATTTCTATATAATTATTTTTTCGTTGTTTGTAAAGCCGGTGTTATATTTTGGAACAATTGTTAATTATTACTCATCAAAATTTACTTTTATTTGGAATATCTGAAGTAGGATGGCACTGATACAGTACAGGAGATAGCGTCTACCTAACTGGTAGCAACAAGCCAGTCGCCGGTACTACAATTCAATTTCCACCCTACACGTCAACTGAGCTTTTAGACTTTGTAATACTTTGTCGCTGAATGGCTTCAAAGCACGTGGCACTTAGAAACTTATGGTAGTTCTGAAAAGGGCTGTTTGCGGTTTGTAAAGGGAATGCCATGATGGGGCTCCAGTCTCGCTGTGGTAGGAGAGTTACGCGATCAGCTGGCTTGGAGGGAGGAACGTGCGTGCAGGCTCGTACGTGAACTGCAAGTCTCCCCGACACCAACCGGCTAGCGTCGCGCTCGCCAATAGTGAGGCCAGCATGTGGCAACAACTTGTGTTCTTATATAAACAAAAAACGACATTCGTATATTTTATAATTATGTTTACATCTCCAATTTAAGTTTAATTTAAATAATTTTTATCGATTTATCGATTTTTTATTGATTTAAAGCTTTATCTCAAATATAAAGTAAATCTAAATCGCAGCTATTCTGGATAATCCAGCTAGTATAAAAATAAGTTAAAAGAAAAATACATTTCCTAATTTATTTGGGATTAGTTTGATTTTCTTTAGCTTTAAAACTACGGTAATGGAAAAATAAATTATCTTTTATCGGTTATGTCACAGGAGTTTAGTATTGATCTGTCACTAGATGGGCCACGGTTTCTGTCAGATGTATTTCACATCGGATTTGGGCCAGGAAATTAGAAACAGTGTTTAGCTGTTTTTATGATTTGTTTCTTGTTGTACGGAGTAAAGATTTTTTCTTGTCATGTCATCTTAACACGATAAAAGTTACAATAACTTGCTCTGCTCTAAAAGAAAATATCGTTTTGCCACGTCAAACTTAAGAATGAAACTTCAATTCGATAAAAGTCTGCGTTTAGTCTTCCAGTTTTTAATACAAAAAATTAGATTTATAAAAACACAACGAGCTTAAAAGTTTTATTTACAGTTTTGATTCAGGTGCCATTCCTATTATAAAAATATCATTACTGTAACTTTAGCTATTAAAAAACAAGGTAAATATTAGAATTCAAAACCAATATCGCCTAGTTTGATTTGAATATGAATCCTGCAAGTTTACAAAACTGTGATATACGACAATACTACAGTAATTACTAACCAAAGTGATTTATTTTCGAATTACGTAGACCTCAAATTTCATCAATTAAAAACAAAAGAAACAACATTTTAAAAGTTTCAAACTTGTTAATCGTAAATAATTTCCTGAATCACCACTGGGGATTATTCGCTGGTGTTTCTCTAGATATCAGTTATATTCCGGGTGTTCTGAATAGAACTCCGCGGTTTTATATTGAACTTTTTAGATTAAAAAGTTTTTTAGATTTACAAATTACAAATATATGTGTTTTATTACATGAAAATAAACGTCTAAAAGCTTTTTAATGTCGATGTAACTTAATATAAGAACAGTTTATATCGCTATCCGAATATTATTTATCAATTAATATTAATTAATTGAGGGTATTTTATTAATTAGTAGAGGGTATTTTCAGGTTAATGTATTTAAAATATAAGACCGTAGAGATTTATTACAATTTTTATTTTATTTCATCCGTTGGAATATTTTCTTAAAATGAATTTTGAGTCACAAAAATTACAAAAAATGACTTCATAAAAAAATGGCGAGTCTTTTCTCGGCAAAGAACCAAAAAAAACGGCGAGCCCTTTTTAAAACTAAAAGAATTATTTAAAATTAAAGAAAATTACAAAAGGAATAATTTAAAATTACATAAGAGTTTTTTTAAAAGGAGTTTGCAGAATTTAAACAAAGTTTTGATATATACTTCGTGTATAAAATCTTTTGTGAAAATTGCATAAACGTTTTCTTCCTCCACTACATTTTTTTCGTTTATTCTAAAGAGGTGGAGGAACCCCATTCACGGGCGCCTAGGCAGTGTCGGGCTCGCTAACAGGTTCTGCAAGATATTATTAAATGCGAATGTGTTCCTGCGCACTACCGACCAAACCACCACCCGAAAATACCCACCCGTCCTTTGTTCAGCTGGTATGCATTACTTCAGTAAGGGGGAATACGCCCTCACACACTTTCAGATACTACATTCAACAGACACCGACCTCACACACCCACAACTACCTCACATCAGACTAAAAACACACCACACTCCATAACACCCAATTATCAGAATACATATCTCACGCCACACACTCCACAAATCAGATCAATCAGTCACATCCAATCACATAAACAAACACCTCACAGGCAATCGAACACTACGGCTTACTTACCTCACGGGTCACCATCAGACGCGGAAGCGGAGTGCCCACAACCTCATCGCACCCAGGAGACTTCCATACATACTCTCAGCCGCGCGCCTGTGTGTCCCCATACTCTCTGACGACCTGCTCTTGGCCTACGATTTTCCCCGATAATGGGTCATACCGCTCTTGCAAATCCACAAACGGAAGAGCAATATTCTTCACCAAACAGAATAATCCCCATTAGTTCTTCCGGTTCGAACATTACGTCCCTTCCTATAGCATCCATCATCTCCTCTCTTTCTGTGTTAAAAGGACAACAAAAGAGCATGGAACGCCGACTCCTCAACCTCATAGTCGGGGCATGCATCCGAGTAATCCAACGCAAAATGGAACATATATTCACTAAATCCCCCATGGCAGGCCAACAACAAGTTAAATTAAAATCCAGCGAGCCATTAGTTCTTCTGGACCATCTGCCAAAATCGTTTATTATTCTATAGATCCACCTGCCCTTTTCACATCCGTCCCATCTTTTTTGCCTGCCTTCATCAACTCCCCCGTGATCGCTGAACTCGCCTCTCTCTTCTCAGTCGGATTCAAGGTACCAAGTTCTCGTAGCCTTTTCCTGCGTGTGATCGCTCAAGTCCACGGGAAGCATCCCCGTCAAAACCTTTGCAGCCACCAGAGAAACATTTCTGTAGTCTGTTGCAATCCAGAGGCAGCACTTCCTATGTAAGGCCTCAATCCTCCCTCTTTCTTTTTACTGTTTAACCTTCAGTAATTACCTTTCAGATAATACTTCAGAGGATGAATGAGGATGATATGTATGAGTGTAAATGAAGTTGTCTTGTACAGTCTCAGTTCGACCATTCCTGAGATGTGTGGTTAATTGAAACTCAACCACCAAAAAACACCGATATCCAAGTATTCAAATCCGTGTTAAATAACTGACTTCAGTAGGACTTGAACGCTGGAACTCTCGACTTCCAAATCAGCTGATTTGGGAAAATGCGTTCACCAATAGACCAAGCCTGTGGATTTCAATCCTCCCTCTGTACTTTCTGTACCGCACCACGTCCTCTTCCTCTACTACTGCTGCTACCAGTCCTTATTATTATTATTACTATAATATTGGTGCAGTGCTTTCTGGAAGAGTAAATGATTAAAAATTTCTTGATTAAGAAATTATTTTTAAATTACACGGGTGGAGCACTTAGTAAATATTTATAGTAAAACGTTAATATTAATATTTCAATCAGGTTTAGGCGTATTTAATGTTTTGTTAAAAATGATGCGACGGTTCTTGGAAGACACTCAAGATAATGTAGCAGAAACTATAAAAAAAGTATCATAAAATGCAGCAAAAAGAATACTTATTTCCAGAACTATCATTCATAATTATCTACGGAAAGTACTTCAGTTATATAAAGAACAAATTATCCAATAAAAAGCAAGTGAAATGAATAATTTCGTTGGTTAAGCAATATAAAGTAGGAGATATGTAAAAAAAGAGGGGATAAAATTCACCTCTATATTTTACCGGCTTAGCTGAACTCGCTTTTGATTTATTGCTATTTCGTTTGTAACATAATCTTATCCATTTTATTCGCTTTTATTAGAGTAAATGTAAGAGAATACGTCATTATTTATATCATTTCGCTATTATAAAATATTTTTGTTTCACGACTACATAAAAGGATAATATTCTAAAACCTCATATATACTTACTTTTATAGTACTCTAACTACAAAACCTGATTCTCATGAATATAGAAATCATACTTGTTCATTATTATCTAAAGAATAACAATGGACACATGATGAATTTCAAAATATATAGTTTACAACAATTTAATATTAATTATTTATTATTAATGAGTGATGAACTTTCTGTATGATTGCCAACATCAGAAAACATAGTTTGAGTCTTCCTTTTAAATTGTAATGAATATTTTATTTATGTATTTATTTTTTATATTTGAGAGTGCATACATGTAGCGAAGTTAATTGCTATGTGAGATTTTTCCCACACTGCAGTAATTATATTTTTATATACAATGATTTATCGATTAACTTTAATCTCTGAGGTACCTGGAGAAATCTATTGGACCTTTATCTATTAGACCTTTTTCTAATTAGACCTTTATCAAACAACCCTGAGAAAAATAAATTGAAATAACAATGGGGTTTTGTCTACATTTCACGCTCAGTATTTTTTTCGACTTTTACTCACTACTTTGACTTTATTTTTTATTATTTTAAAAAAATTTTTCCTTACATCTTGTAAAATAGGTAAAAGATTTTTTTAAACACGTAGCCACTTTTTCCTTTTTTTAAATATTATTTGTTTTTTTATGAAATGTCTTCTGAGAATTGTTTTTTAAAGAAATATTATTTAATGTTCTATCAAAACGGGAATAAAGTTGTGCATGTCCGGGGACAGACCTTAATGACGTCTTTGTTGCCTAGATGGTTTTATACGCACAGTGACGTTAGTAGCTGGACTATTAGAAATCGTGATCTCCGAGCTATGACAAAGACAAAATATAAGCTTTTAAACAAACTACTACTCGAAAACAGCGTGGTTATCCTCCCAGTAAAAGAAACTGATACTGAAATCTAGAAAATTGGGCAAGTAATATCCCGGGGTACAGACTTGTTGAGGCCATTGGTCATAGGACGACCAATGGTTGTACGTTGGGATAACGTTAGTGTGACAGGACGTCGACAAAGTGTCTGTTATTCACAAAGCTTTTGATTACAATAAATTTATATTTGCAGTAAAGGTGTCTGAAACAACGATAATTCATATTTATAAGCCTCCTAATATCCAGTGGTAAGTAACTGTGCTTCCCAGATTAGAACATTCCTTCCTTTTTCTCGGGGACTACAATAGCCATCATAGTTCTGGGGGATACTCGACCTGTGATGATAATTGCAGAATCCTAACCAGCTGAGCCGTCAACATCTTCTTAGTATTTGATACAAAGGATACGAATATTTTCTACTCGGCTCGGTGGCGCCGTGGTTATTTACCATATTTGTGTACCTGCTCTAGTGACCGATCTTTAAAAAAATGGCCTAGAGCAGGGGAGTTCATGGTGCCTTCTTTCACTCCCAGCATTGGATTATCTTGATTACTTGATTAAGTTTGGATGCCAGGTGCCTCTGGCCACATCCTTTCCTCAACCAAGGTGGAACTTTAAAAAACCTGATTGGGAGATATTTACAAAGGTTGAACATTAGGTTCATTCCTCCTACAATAAAAAACTATAATTGGTTCACCAGTCTCTCGTACTGTCATTTGAAAAAGCCTACATTTCACAAGATTATATAAGGAATTATATTCCAAGTTGGAGTCAAGAAGGTGAGAACCTTTACTAAGACTTTAATGACACAGCCAATAAAGTGCTGAACTCCCTCGACACAGCTAGAAGAGAAAAGTGGGTACAATCGAAAAACTGGATTTTTCTCTATAGTATTCAAAAATCTTGATCACTCCTTAGAAAAATAATCTCCACCAGTAAGCCTACAACTCAATGCAAAGTGTCGCATTCTGAACCTCAAACCATAACTAAGCGAAATGTAGATTTGTCAAAGTCGCCCCGTCATCCTTCTGACAAAAGCGTTTTGTATAGGCTGATCAACCTAAATAAATTTCATTAGTCATCCCTGAAAATTCATAGAAATTTTACCTTGGAGAAGCCAAGCGTTGTTATCATCCCTCTCAATCTCTTCCTGGAGGTTCTTAAACATATCGGTATAAGGGTAAAATCATGGCTCCTTGGAGGTTTTAGCACTGTGTAGCCAATGGTAATTTGTCTAAGACTTGTAAAGCATCTAAAATAGTAGCTGTTCTGAGGCTAAGTATAAAAGAATGTATGGAAAGATATCGTCCAAGAGTTTGCTATAAGTTTCTCGAGAGAATGCAATACAAAAATTTCACCTGTTTTAAACGTCAGTACACCAATTGAACAAGGTAGTAGAAACTGCAGTGACCAGGTTCTAGTTCATACATCTTTCATTGAGAATGTGACAACAAGATAGAAACCTCAGAAACGTTCACTGACCTCACCACTTATGATAGTCTGGGAAAGAAGCCTCTTGGTTAAATTCGACAATCATGTTCCGTGTCACTTCCTTCAACGATTTCTAAATTCAATGCTAAACAACACATCTACCTGGATTAGTAAGGAAAGCTCGTTTAGATACCTCACCTCGATGGCCTTTCCCAGGGCTCTGTACTCGCACTTCCTTTTGCTCAAAGTATATTCGGCCGACATCCTCGTTAACCAACGCAGGTAGTTTATCTGTGCAGACGTTTTTTCTTTAGCTTATCAACACAAGAACTTAAATAAGTTCTGGGTAGTAAACTGAAGACACACTCATCGATGCTCTTGCTGCCCTTCTGGAACCTGAAAGCTCAAACCCAACTCAACAAAAATGCAAGTATCCTGCTTTCACTTGAACAATCGACTACTAGCCAATTACAAAATTAAAGAACCAGAATTAATATTGTATAGTATCTCACAGGGTCAACATGGAGAGCCGACGCTAACGTTCTGCGTTCCACAACTTTTTCGTTGATTTATTTCTGTGTTAGAGAGGTCGGCGTCATCTCAATAGGGTCATGAGAACAATCAGTGGCATCTTCATGGTCACATCTCTCCCATGGTTTCCAGTGCTGTGTAACATAGTTACCTTACATTCGGCGCAGAGAAACACTGCTCAGAGAATACAACAAACCAGATGTTTTCCGAATTTCCCCTTCCTACTGGATATCCCTCACGGAGAAGGATGGCCCAGGACAAGCAACCTTTTTGCCTAAAATTAGGTGGCCGACTGGTATCCCAGGTATAAACCATAAGTTCAACGATATCTAAAACAGATACGTAAGTCTGTTGAAGATAGAAACCGGTTTAGTTTAAGTCTAGTTTAAGTCATTCAGTATATCATGACTCCTACGTAAACGTATGTTTTTTCTACTATTCTAGATTGGCTTATTAAGAGAAATATTTCATACGTCAGTTATTCACAAAGAAATATGTGATATTAATATGAATAACACAAAGGGTAACTTTTGTTTTTTTGTGAAAAAAAAACTATGTATAATCGTTATTCAAATTCGCTCATCAAAACTATTAATTTTTCAAAACGTAGAATTTAATTAACATGGACGATACTAAAGATAATCTAGCCAAAATAAAACTTACAATAACAAATACAATAACACGAAATAACACGAAATAATACAATAATACAATAACACGAAATACAATAACACGATTCTTTGCTGTGATTGTATTTGGATATTCGTGTTTATTAGTTGAACTTTTAAGAAAGTCTAGTACTTTTTACATGATTTTTCAAAAAGAAATGTAATGTATTTAGGGTATATCTGTATGTATATCTGTTCCACCGTAACAGCTCAACGACTTAACCGATTTTAGATGTATGATCCAGCGTTGGATTCTATCGTTACCGGGAGTGTCATATGCTACATAAATATACATATGTTTAAATAAATATAAAAAATTAAAACAGAAATAATACTATATACAAATACTGTATATAAAATTGCCACCTGCCCGCTCTTTAATTACCGTATATGTAAGAGAGCAATGATTTTTTTTGTTTTTTTGACACACGTGTTTTTAATATTTATAATTTTTTATTTTTATGTAACACAAGAATGAATTACATCTTTTTCTCTATGGAAGAAGAGTAATATTTACAATTATATTTAATGTAAAATCTTTTTAAATCTTTTAAAAGTTCAAAGGAACACTCAAATTCTAAGGAGTTCATATCGCAAAATAACAAATATTTGATACGTAGTTTTCCACACTGATACATCACGAGATAAATATTACAAACAGTTCTACTAATATACGCGTATATATATATATATATATATATATATATATATATATATATGTCTACCGTGTAATTGGGTACAATTCTTCTTGCGTAGGAAACAGGAGATTGTTGATTCTTTTCATTTTATAACGGAGAATAGTAAAATATAAGAAACTCGGGGTAGTTTAAAACTTCCGTGAAGAAATAAACATTACACTTTATTCATCATTTTATGTTAATGTAAATTTTAATAATGTATATGAGTAGTATACTCATATACATGAATATAAGTATGTATATGGGAATACGTTATACTCTTATAAAACAGTTTAAACAGAAAGGAAAATTAATTATTGGCTATGCTTCCTCTCTCTTGGCTTCTCCCTGTCCATTTGTTTGATCATTCTCTGTCGTCTTGTTGAGTCTTCGTATCGTTACTGTTTGTCAAATTTAGGAAGCGTAAATACAAATATGTGTAGTAATTTTACCTTAGGAGATTATAGTAATGTTGACATTGTTAATATCACGATGGAGAGAGTTGTCGGTCACGCAATTCATCCCCAAGTTGCACTCAACTGAGCTTTCTAAATTTTAACTAATATTACCTTGTAACCCTTATAAACTGTGTAAGAATTAGAGAAATTTTCTCATTGCGCAATTAATTAGCGGATAAAAGTTGTCATTACTATTTAAAGTTTAGAAAGCTCAGTTGATGTGCAGGATGACAATGAATTGCATGACCTGTAATAGTGCACTGTACTCTTCACCTTGGAATGAAATATTTTGCTACGCATATATGTATTCTAAACTTTGACGAGTAACAATATGAAGGCTAAATAAGAAGTCAGAACTATGATCAAACAAAGAGGATAAGGAAAAACAATGTAAAAGATAGCGTAGTCGTTAATGAAATTAGTGAATGCATTAAAATTAGTGAAAATTTATTAAAGAAGCAAATTTTTAACTACATACATTAGTCATGGAACACCTTAAACTAACTTATATATAAAAGAATAGTAGGAATAAAATCAAAACCAAATAACCTAAAAAGAATCTTAACGTAATCTAAAAACAACTACATTTTTAATCATAACTTCAGTGAACTAATTTTTTATTTTATTTGTATCAAATTACTTGTCTTCTAATGATGTGTCGCAAGCTATATCATTTCATTAAAAAAATTAAGTTTACAACCCTTGAAAATTTAGAAAAGATTTAAGGGCGAAATTTTATGGCGATAATTTTAAAAATAATTTTCAAAGTTTTCACCACAGATTTCAAACAAATTAAGAAGTTATATCACGTAATTTTATAGTTATTTTTATTAGTGTAAAATTCATAAAAAGTACTACTTAAAATGGTTTTTCGCATCTACTGAGCGAAGGGGTAGGCGAATTTTAAATTTCTTTTAACCAAAATTCATTATACTTTTCGGATTTTAAAAATGTAATTAAATGTTACCATTGCCATTTAAGATTTTTGAGTTGGGGTAGGTATGGCAGAGATGGTTTCGGATCGGATGGATCGTTTTGGCACACACGTAAAGGAGGCATGTGAAAAAGCTGAAAAAACAAGGAAGTTAGTTGCTGCCCTTCTCCCGAACTGCCATGGCTCGAAGCAACAAAGGAGGAAACTACTTGTAAGCGTAGTCTATTCAACGCTACTCTATGGAGAAGAGGTATGGGGGAGAGTAACGAAGTAACAAAAGTACAAAGGCATGATGGAGTCCTTACACAGGAGGTGCTAGCTAAGAATCACCGCAGCATACAGGACCGTGTCGAAAGATGCGATAGAAGTACTTGCGGTAATCCTTCAGATAGATTTGGTAATCGAAATACGGATAAAATTACGTGAGCTTGGGGTTCTCTCCTCCGCAGACAGAAGAAGATGGACACGTACACTGACGGAGGAGATGGAGAACAAGTGGCAAGAACGGTGGGACGCAAGCACAAAAGGCAGATGGACACACCGCCTGGTGAGAGATGTAAGGCGCTGGCGAGGGAGAGCTCATGGCTTGCTGAAGTACTGCCTTACCCAGTTTATGGTAGGCCATGGGGGATAGAGAGCATACCTTCATAAGTACGGCCTTGACGATGAACAGAACTGCCCGGTATGCGAGGAGGAGGAAACGCCATACCACGTGTTCTTCCACTGTCCGAGATACGAAGGACCTAGAACAGAGCTACTTGACGTACTAGGTAGGGAAGTGATGTTCCAGCCTGAGGACATAATGATAGAAAAGAAATAAAACTGGAAGGCGATCTCTACGTATGTGAAATTCATGATGAGGGACCTCCAAGCACGGGAGGAGTCACGAAACAATGGGCGGCGTCGGAGAGTGCGGGGGCGGACACGTTCGTGAATGAACGACTAGGGGGTCCCTCGTACATGCGGGGGGTCACCTTGACGTGAAGAGGCCGCGGACACTTCGCTCCCGTATTTGTTGGCATCCACAGATGTTCCATGACTTTCTTCTTCGTGTGTAGTATGTAGTATGTAGTTACGTATAATAACTATATACTACTTTTAATATATACTACTAGTATATACTTTAGTAACTTGTTACTTGATGTACGTTGATGTTTCTTGTTTGCTGTTATTTTGCTGTAACTGATGTGCTTCTGTTTATATTGCACTATGACGTATGAATGTGTGAATGGGCGTGTAAACCCCTTCCAGAAGGAATGCTTCGTTAGCGGTTCCAGGAAGGGTGTAGCCAGGGGTGGCGGTGTAGTCGGTAGTGCGCAGGTTTACATACGCATATTAATAACATCGTGCGGCACCTGTTAGCGAGCCCGACACTGCTTAAGCGTCCGTAAATGGGATTCCCCACCTCTTTAACAGAGGTGGTGAGTTCCACACTTTTGAAAACAATGTTAAAAAAGTTCCCCCCGTGAATGGTGTATACATGCCTGCAAATAGAAATAACAGTAACTGTTAAATAATAAATGCGGTACCTTTTCAAATGATCACCCAGTATATGTATATATCGTACAACGAGTATATATTATTTGCATATAAATAAAATGAAATTCAATCTTACCAACAATTCGATCGCGTTTTTCTAGCACTTTTGGTCATTCGACCATCCTCAGGAAAACTTTTTCTTCATTCTGAATCATTAAAGTTAAAATATGTAGAATTTAAATTTATAATATGTTAAAATCACAACTAGTTGTCATAGTATAAAGGTTAGTCATGTCTGTTATGTAAGAAGGTCGCAGTTGATACGAATATTAGTGGTTGTTGGGAGACAGTTTAGGTACCGTGATAATTATTAATTATTTCTCTGAATAAAATATTGTCCTCGAATCTGGTCTGTTCATTGAATAATTTATTGTTATAATAGTATATATTTAATTTTTCCAGGATACTGTTTTTATAAAAGTCAGAAAAAACTTTGCCTTTACTTTAAAAAAACTTTGCCTTTAAAAAAAACTGCTTTTACAAGGATTCGTGAACTCTCAAGTTACAAATCAGCTGAGTTTGCAGCGATGAGTTTAACTATTAGACTACTAACCCGGCGGAGTGTGGTGTATCTATGTATGTATTTACACACACACACACACACACACACACACACACACACACACACACACACATATATATATATATATATATATATATATATATATATATCACACACACACACACACAGAAAGAGAGAGAGAGAGAGAGAGAGAGAGAGAGAGAGTGAGAAATCCGAACGAGCGCGAGAAATCCGAGTGTGTGTGTGTGTGTGTGAGAGAGAGTTTGAGAGAGAGATATAAGATACGAGTCCTTGTAAAGGTTTTTATGTGGACTTCAATACTAGACTATGGATACCGATGTTTTTTGGGGGATGGGTTTTAATTAACCGCACGTCTCAGAAGTGGTCGACCTGAGTCTGTTCCAGAACTAAATATCTACCCGTACATATACACTTACATTACACATTAAATTTTCCTACACACAATTAGCGCTTTCGCGATGGCCACCGGTTCATCACATGTTTTAATAAACTTAAGAATTTGATTAAGAGAAGGATATTATGTTTTCTTGGTCAAATTATTAATTGGTAATTTGAAGCGAATTTTTTTTCATTTATAATGATATATAGTGCTATTTACTGGATGAATTTATAATTTTATTAATTCTATTATTTACTGAATCAATTCATCATATTCAGACTTCACTTGCTCATTTATAATAATATCATTGTTTATATATGTGCATATATAAACACTTAATAATAAAACGTATAACAAAATATATGAAATAAAATTAAAATTGAACGATTTATTTTAACCAGACCAAAAAAAAATCCCTATACAAAGGTTAATATAATATTTTCCTTATAGTTTTACAAACATAAATATATTTTTCTGAAAAAAGAAAATAAAAGAAAAAATTTATAAATCTCCGGTGCAGACTTAAATTATTTGCATTCGCATTATTAAGTTTACTTTAAAATGCATTAATCATAAAAAATAAAAGTACTGATTTCAAAAAGCTGCCGGTTCCGTATATGGTGAATATGTTTCTTGACAATTTCTTTGCTTTTTCCAGATATGTTATTTACTGTTTAACACTTCGAATACTATGAATGGTTTTTTTATGTTAATCAATATATATACTATTGCAATACTTATGTAAATGATTTTTCAATATGTATTTCATACTGTGAATATATTTTGAAGTTAATTCCATTGTGAGCTCACAAATATTTAAACATTTTTTTTAAAAATAAATTTATATTACGACGTGTTTTATAATAATAATAGTAATAATACATAGTATCCGTTAACATAAAGTGTTTTCTATTATTGACCTAGCGTCCTCACGTTGTCTAATTACACTGGTGTGATAAGCATGTTCGTCAATTAGTACGCGATCTACCCACAAGGTTGGTCTAGTGGTGAACGCGTCTTCGCAAATTATCTGATTTTGAAGTGGAGAGTTTCAACGTACAAATCCTGGTAAAGGTAGTACTTTTATAAGAATTTGAATACAAAATCGTCGATACCGGTGTTCTTTGGTGGTTGGATTTCAATTAACCGCACATCTCAGAACACAAAAATGGTCGACCTGAGAATGTACAAGACTATACTACACTTACACATATCATCCTCTGCAGTAATACTTGGCGGTGATTCCCGGAAGCTAAACAGGAAAAGAAATTCGTACGCGATTTAATGTCGGGTCAGCATTGATAATGTTGATTTTGTAAAAAGCTATGGAGATTCATGTTAACATTTTCAATTGAAATGTTTCGTGTAAATCTAAAGAATGGTGTATTTCTATTTTTCAAACTTGTAATATTAGGATAAAGGATATGAAATAACGGGCACAACATGACATTAAGTGTAACTGAAAGTAGAGAAGGGTGGGTGTACAGAGTAAAAGTAAAACGTGTAATTAGGGTCTATTTCCTGGTTAGATTACTCAATATTTCCTTACGGGAAACTATTTCTCTACAGTTTGAGCTTTAACATGGTTCTATATTTATCTACTGGTTTGATTAGCATGCTGGTCAGTTCGTACTAGATCTACCCACCGGGTTGATTTAGTGGTGAACGCGTCTTCGAAAATCAGCTGATTTCGAAGTTGGTTTCTTTATTTACAATTTGAGCTTTAATATATGGTGAATATTAAGTTTTGCGAGCGTGAACTACGAATAAATCACACCACAGCTGTGGATTGTTGTATTACTCGTATTTGCGAGAAGTAAGTGCTGCTAAAATTTTGGAGACATTCAAACTAATAAAAAGGCCAGAGTTAACAGTTGGAATCGATGAATATCTATTTGCAAAACTCAAAATATAATGTTGGTCGGACTTTAAACAAAAATGGGTTTTTACTGGAATTTTTCGTGAAACGTTTGATAGCTGCCTGTTATTCATTGTAAATCATATTGCACCAGGAACTCATATAATTTCAGATCAGGTAATCATATTGCGTTAACCAAGAAAAAACGTGCTGTAAGTAACATCAATATACATTAAAACATAATACTGTTAACCGCATCAAACAGTTCATTGATCCCATATCAGGTGCGAACACTATTACTTTTAAAAAAATGCGGGGATTTGCAAATTGTTTTAGGCAACGTTATGGGAATCATTCCCAAATTGCCAACAGTTATCTGTGTGAATTTATCTGAAGGAAAAGCTTGTCGGCAACGCCAACCCATTTGAGATTATACAGGAAAACATCAGTACTTATTGGCTGCCATTACAACATATGTGAAAGTTTGTTGTTTTAATATCAATATAAAATGTTCAAATTCGTTTAAACGAATAATAATTTGAAATAAATTTTATTTAGTCGTTTTTATCCTATTTTACATATAAATACAATATTTAAATCGATGTAAGTGTATTGAAAATTTTTATATCCTATCAAGCATGTAACGGAATTTTAACCGCGGAATTTATTTTATATTTTTCAGTTTCATTTTGCATTTTATTAACACTATTATTTTTTTTAATATGCAAAGTTTTGTAAATAATTACTGCTATTGACAGTAAAAGGGATATAAAGTAACTTGTTGAAAGCACTACGCTTAAAGAGTTTTAAAGCACAATCAATAAATAAATAAAATGAGAAATGGTCATTGAATTTTCAATGCTCGTAAATTAATTGAATTTCTGTGGTCAATTTATCTCTCGATATTAAAATATTGAATAATTAAATTACTTTTAATTTTATACTCCAGTACCTTAAAAATAATGTAATTTTATATTCAGTAATATAAGCTAATTTCTCGCTTCAAGACCCTTCCTAACATCAAGGAAGACTAATAAAATATAACCGATTAATTGCGCTCCTTTTGTTGCTAATAATAAAATACAAAATCTAATTTATTGAAATATTAAATGAATATTTTTTTTGAATTTAGTAAGTATAAGTATTTTTTATTGTTATTAAAAAATTTTATATTTCTTTCTTTTTTTTTACTAATTTCCTTTTAATATCATCCTAACTTTCATTTGATATTAAACTGAATTTCCTTGCAACAATAACAGGATTCTTTTTATAAAAAATTTGTACAAACCTAATACATGTTATTCTTCGACTCCCTTAATCTATCTGGATGTTTTTTAGGTTTTAACTAGTCGAGAGGGGGTGCTTCGCTTGCCTTCCCAGCTAGACGCTATTAACTGCAACTCACGTTTCAAATTTACTGCAGCTCTAGACTAGGCGTGGCGGTGTTGGTTAGCAGTTAACCGAGAATCACGCACTTGCAGGTGTTTCGAAGGACCGAGATATTGTCATTCTATTAGCAGATTTGAATAATAAGAAAGGTTACTTCTCTTTCTTGAAGGTATAATTTTTTATCTTTTGACAATCCAATATCGACAACTAAAATGTATAATCAAAAATCATAAAAAATTGCTAATTGTTGTGATTTATTTTAATTATAGCTATTTAACTACAATACTGCAGAAAGAATAACAAAAAGTAATAATATATATATATATATAGTCTATAGTTTAATAGATATAGATGACTGATAATTATACATTGTGAATGAGACATATACATGAGACAATTATACATTGTTAATTTTCCTGCTACGTTGGAACAATCATACATACTCTCTAAAAACATTACACTCCTTTTTTGGCAGTCTTGTAAAAATAAATGTATAAAAAACCAATATTTAAATATCTTGATAAATATACCAATGTTAACATATCTCTCTCACTCTCTCTCTCACTCTCTCTCCCTCTTTTCTTGTTTAGCCTCCGGAACCACCGTAAGGTATTACTTCAGATGATGAATGAAGATGAACGTAAAATAAGTGTAATTTTGTACAGTCTCACAACTACTGCTGAGATGAGTAGTAAATTGAAACCTAACTACCTAAATAAGTTGAAATATATCTGGATTATAAATCCCTGATTCTACTCGTTAAAGTAAAAAAAAAATGTCATTAGAAAAAAAATAACGTACTCCGCTTTGTTTATCGTCAGTCTTTTTTACATATTTTTTCAACAGAAACTTTTAAATATATATATATATTATTGAAACAATACATAGATGCTAAATGGTACGTCGTGATATTCGGGATTCTTTGTCTTCGAATTACATTAAAATTAAAAAAAAAAAAGAAGATAATTCACTGATGTAGTTTTAATTAGCCATATTATATGCTGAAGAAAACAAATGAAAAATGTTTTCTTGCACGTTTTGAAACACCATAAGGCAAGTGATTGGATGATTTGTTTTGAGATATTGATTCTATCTTGTATATCGTTTTTTTTTGCACCTGTTATAACATACAAACACGTAATTGTTAATTTTATTATTACAAATATATAGCATTGCCTGTCTAGATTGTAGTCTAGACATGAATTTTAATTGATGAAAAAAGTATTTATTTTTTTATTTTTACTTTCCCGTCTAGATATAGCTATAGCAGAGATAGTTCTAAACGGGAAAGTATTGTATTCGGTCCAATTTGGGCATATGCGATTTTCACCGGAACTTGACGTTTTGATACCTAAGGAAACCAGAAAACCGGATAGAAATTTTCCGGATGTTAATGTTCGTATGTACGCGTGTATTCGGAGTTAGCCTCTAAATCACCTTATTTATACAGAACTACTGGATCAATTTTGACCAAACTTGGTCAGAATATTTCTATATATGGGGCAGTGATACCAAATGCCCCCCCCAAAAAAAAATTTCAACTTAGAAGGGCAAGGGGGTGAGGCCTAGAGCAAGGTCATCCTCAGTATCTCGAGATTTAAGGCCGAATTAAGGTCATATTTTTCTTAGTCACATTTTTTACCAATTTAAAGATAACAACAGCTGCAGAAAAACATTTTTGCAGGCCCACCCCAAAAACGGTGTTGTAGTCGTCTGCTATGTTGTGGCGTCATAGGTGAGAGGTAAAATTAAATAAATGAATAATATTTATAATGTAAAAAAGTAACTCGGCTTGGCTGACGAACTCAGTCGCACGGTCGACCCGGTTCCTGGTGTGTTAAGCTTCGCGACTACACCAGTCTGCCGACCGTACAGGAGAAATTTATTCTATGTAAGCTGTGAAAATACATTAGTTTAGTTAGAGCCGACCGTCGCTGCTAGTACTCCCACACCCGCGCGAATAAAGTCGGTATGTGTGCGCGCTTAAAGAATTAAATAAACAAAAAAAATATTATATTTAAATAAAATGAAATATTCTATTTCTGATAATTATCAGAAAAATATCAAAGAATACAACTAACCCTGGTCATTAGACTAGTAAGATTGTACTAGTCTTTTCCATTATTTTATGTATAATTTTTTCTTGACTTTAAAGCACAATTATTATAGATAGTTTTACTGACGCAATGAGGTAAAATCATGTATTTCTATTTACTTTTCTGCCGCATTATATGTTTACGAAAAAAAAGTAATATTTTCATGCATATTATGTCTGTGAAAAAAAAACCTTTCAGCACACCGGAAGGCCGGAAGGGGACCTGGAGAACTCTGGACCACTCGCAGAGGTATGATGAAGGCCCCGTTTACACAAGTCCATCTATACCGGTCAGCACGTCACAAAATGGCTCACCAGCCAAGAGCGGGCGTTTGCCAGTAAGTAAGTAAGTAAAATTTTATGTACTTTTCGTTTTAAATAATAATGTGTAAACGTAATATAATAGGCGTACAAGAAAATATATGTGTTGTCCACATCAGATTTTTTTTTAATCGAAGTTTTTTTTTAATGTCTAAGTTGCAATATGTTCAACTAGTGAACAAGTGTTCCCTCTCATCTGACCCAATGAGATGAGGATGATAAGTATGTAAATGTGGTATAGTCTTGTACAGATTCAGGCCGACCATTCCTGAGACGTATAGTTAACTGAACTCCAATCATCGATGTACACCAGTATTTACAGTCTATTATTCAAATCCGTTTAAAAGCAATTAACTTTTCCTAGGATTTGATCCTCAAACCCACCGGGTTGGTCTAGTGGTGAACGCGTCTTCCCAAATCAGCTGATTTGGAATTCGAGAGTTCCAGCGTTCAAGTCCTAGTAAAGCCAGCTATTTTTACACGGATTTGAATACTAGATCGTGGATACCGGTGTTATTTGGTGGTTGGGTTTCAATTAACCACACATCTCAGGAATGGTCAAACTGAGAATGTACAAGACTACACTTCATTCACACTCATACATATCATCCTTATTCATCCTCTGAAGTATTATCTAAACGGTAAATTAGAAAGTTATAGCAATATTTTTTTCCAAAAAGCCTCCCTACTTCCACACCCATTGTCCGATTTCTTCCATTAACAAACTCGACCGAGATTTTGGGTCGTTTATTTTACGTATCACTTTGAAAGTGATTGGCGCAAAATTACAGCAGTTATCGTAGCCGCAAAAAAGTGAAATATATATATATATATATATATATAAATAAACCTTTGAACTAACGGTGGTTTTGGGATGAGTGGGATGTGAAACGCGAAGATAAAAATTTCCGAAAGTCGAATCATGGTACCCATTACAAAAGGTAGCTTTCTTATGAGATCTACCTAATAATAGAGAGAAACCTAGATGAAATGAGTTGCTCATTTTTACCGTCAAATCCAGAGGAGTGGTTCAGAAGTTATAACGCTTTTAACATGATTACAGATATTTTCATAAAATATATATTTATAAATTAGCTTGATTTTTTAATCGGAACTTCGTAACATACCGTGGAGAGGTCATTGTTGAGTCACTCATTTCTAGCACTAAAAATATACTCTTATAATAATAATATTTTTAATTCTATATCCGTGGAAACGTATAAGTAAACAAAAAATTAAACTAACTTTGTATAATTACACATTTTTCAGAAAATTTAAATATATTACTGTTTGCAAAAAACAGTAAAAACAGTAAACACAAATTAATTTTTAATTTGAATCTAGATATAAAAAATACATCGTACATTTTACTGAAAACACATTACCGCATACAATAAAGGAGAAAAATAAATTATAACTAGCGGACCCGTAAATGATTCGCTATTGGTAAATTGGAGCGTAAGAATTATATATATTTAATATTATATTTGACAAATTAAATGAGGAAAATAATAAAATGTACAATATCAATTTAATATTCATTGTACATTATTTCCATTAAATAAATCAAAATCAATGCAATGCTTTGAGATATATAATATGTTTTTGGCGATTCTATTTGGCACATGTATAAACAAACCGCTAGGTTTTCCTACACGGTAGCATGCAACGTATAATTGAAAATGAGAAAAACATGGATTTTACAAATTCAATTTAAATACTTGAACGATTGACCTTGTAATTTTTTATTGTTACTGCGAAAGCCAATATAATTGGAAATTGATTTGTGCTATTTCTTCCTCTGTTTCATTTCTTCTGTATTCTTTCATTCTCTTGGCTCGAATTGTGTGTCGATCAGTATTTTGTCGTTTTGAACGCGTTGTTATTTTCAAATTATGAAAGTTTTATTTTCTGTATAAATATTAATAACATTTACGGTTTTTTTACATTTTTTTTTTTTTTTTAACTTACGAAAACAATGAAACTGACAATATTTTGAAACCAATAGATTGTACAAATTCACTATTAATTTTCTTTCTTTCTTCGAATGTCCTCCGTGATGTTTACTATATAAATCACAAAAATAGTATAAATAAATAAACAAACTTCTTTTTCTAAATTTAATATCGTTGTATATATCGATATATATCATTTATATAGGTTGTAGTCTATCTCAATAACACGTAATTATTTATAACTCCTGGGACAAATAATAGATAATGAAATTTTCAGCGAAATCGGTTAAGTGGTTTTTGTGTTATTAGGGCACAAACAAAACAGATTGCCTTTTATTTGTATAGATAAGATTAGTTTTGTCATTTCATAAAAATAAAACTCGGCTCTAAATATATTTAAATAAATTTATATTGAACAATGGATTCAAGAAGAGTTTAGCGGTTCAGCTTTTGAAGCGATATATATATAATCCATTTTTTTCTCGAAGCATCCCGGACCCACATTTAAGCATAACTTAGCCCCGTAAGGTGCCACGCCTCTAATCCATAGAGCAAGGAGTCTGTCAAGCCTGGCGATGCCGAAACCGCCCATCCCACTGCAGGAGCCGGAACTCGATCTTTGAGTGCCGGCCTCGCCTCCGCCGGTTTCCAGCGCCTGCCTCTAACACAAGCGAACCAAAATTCGTCCCCGCTGGGACTCGATCTTAACTGCTCCGGGGTGCCAGAGTCCCCGTGCATCATCATCGGCGCCCAGTCACGCAAACGCCGACAGACAACAACTCCGCATATGGCTGTCTGACGCCCCATCGCTACCCTGGGAATTTGTCACACCACAGATGTCCAGTGGCCGTCAGCAGCTGTCCGTATCGCCAGGACGAAAGGTCATGTCCAGCCACAGGACTCTTCCATCCGGCGGCCCTCCTTCCCGCATATCACACATACCCGTGGGTGAGTGCATTGAGCCCGCTTATTTCCGGCCTTCCCGCAGTTAAGGCAAAGGCTTGATCAGTCAACTCTGACAGTTGAAGGACATATAGCCTAAATCCCAACATCGAAAACACCTATCCTCGGGGTCGCGCCGAACGCCGGGCGAACCGAGGATACCCGGAAGTCAACAGCCTCATCAACCACCCGTCTCACTGCCTCTGCGATCTCCGCCTCGCTGATGTCGCTCTTGATGCCTCAAAGGTGGACCACCTTTCTGGTGGCTGTCCCTTGAATTCAGATCAAGGTGGAGGCCCAGACCTTGTCCCTCAGAACAGCCTTCAAGGTAGCCGACTTATCAGCACAGTTGACACGAATAAGGGGAGAGCGTCAACACCCCGCCTGCCTCCTCGCTGGCAACTGTCTCCTTACTGTCTTTGAAGTCGGAAAAGGAATGCCATGCTGCCTTCACGACGACTGTACCGCTCTCTGAGACTGCCACGGTCAATCGTCTCGTCCCGCTGCGGCCCTGGGCACTACTACCCTGACCGGAAACCCCATTCTGCCGAAAATGCACAACACAAGACGTTCCACGCCCGAGCCAATCCGGTCCCCCGGCAAAACAAATAGCGGATTTGGAAACTCACGTAGTATTTTAGTCAGAGACGCCAAAATTACTCCCAATGTAGTCAGGTAATCCGCCATAGTCATAATGCAAACAAAACGGACGATCCAAAGGTGGTCCTGTCTCCTTCCACAATATTTTGAAGGTGTATCCTCCAACACGTCGCCTGACTCAATCCTGAGTCTCAACAACATAGAACCTGTATCACGCCGGGTCTCCGACAAATCAACAAAACCAGATATCGCCTTTAACTGTCGATGGGTTATCGACACGAACAAGCTGCTTCATTACTCCAACCGGCCAGTTCCTGTCTTGCCCCAACTAACTCCTCGTCCGATACTGACCACTTCAAAATATTACGGAGGTCACGATCTACTAATGGAGTCTGTGTGGCAACAGACATACCTTGACACCATACCGCACATTGCATCGCCCTGGTCTTTACGATACAATCCATATAAATAATCCTTAAGATGATAAAGATCCTTCGAGAAATCACACAACTTCCCCGAACAGGTGTTGATTTCCACCTTGGTACTAATGTTCTTGCAAACAAGACCACTTAGTACTCTAAACCTCACACGGAGTTGGTGGAGCAGTATGTCGCAAAGGTCCAGTCTCGCGATCCTCATCCGTCGAAGAACAGCCAGATTCAGGAACATCAACATCAGCACGACCTCGAAGAAGAAGAAATCTTCGAAGAGTTAACTTTCTGGCCGATATTAGGAGCCAAATTCATTGTAGGATACGAACTACTCCCTGTTTGTATACAACAAAGTATACACAAGAAAATTAATAAAAATCTCCGGAATTGAGGGGAACATGACAGAAATCCAGATTCACGCCGAAAATAATACCTCCACACACCAGAAACGTAATATTACATAAAAAAACAGCAAATACACAACGCTACCTACAAAACAACAAAAACAAAACAGGAACTCACCAAAATAACATTAACAAAACAACAGAATGGTAATGAAAAGAGGAAAACGTAATAACAAACATATACAACCGGTATATATAAAACCCTTTAAGTTGTGTTGAAGTCACGTCCTAGATATTCATATAAGCGTGCTCAGGACACGGTCACATTTCAGATGTGACCGCAGTCACAAATTTAAACGCTATTAAAAATGTACATTTCAGTGGTCTTATCTAGTGAATATGGACTTCTTTTTATTTTTACTCGTCATATTTTTAAATATGATTTTATTTATTTTTTAAAAGGATATTATAAACGAAAGAAATGATATGGAATTTAATTAAAATATATAATCAGGTATATATAAATTGAACATCAATAATGTTTTTGGAAAATCTAAAAAAATGCACTAATTTAAATTTTTTTTTTAATTTATACATTTTTAGTCTTAAAATTAATTATAAACAACTGAAAATTACTTTTTAACTCAGTTTTGCAGTGACCAAGAGTAAAAAAAAGAGTATAAAAAATTGAAAAAATGTACCTTTTTAAAGCATTTTTTTAGATGATTTAATTTTATATATCGTTAATGATATATAAAACATGACTTCCTTGTAAGCCTATTAAATTATATATAAACATTTTTTTAGAATGAAAAGTACATAACATTTTACTTCATTACTAACTTCTGATAATTTTTTTCTTTTATATTATTGAATTTATTATTCACGTAAAAACCTTTTTACAATGAAAGAGTAATAATTATTAATAAATCAATATATTTAAAAAAATTAAATAAAGGAGGTGAAGACGGATTTGATCCGATATGCCTTCCTCTTATATGATCCAAATAAAATATTTCATTAATTAAAATTTTATTTGGTTATAACTCTGGAAGTAATGAAAATAATTACAACTAATGATATATCGTTGAAAATCTCTGTATGAGGGCTTATTACTGCAGTTAACAAAAAATTCAAATTTTTTGGATTTTGGGGTTTTTTGGTCAGGTTGACTGCAATCAAAAGGGGTGCACAACTAGATGTTACAATAGTTCTAAATGCAAAATGTCAACATTATACGGCTAATCATTTTTTAGTTATGGAAGATACATACGTGCGTACGTACAGACATCAAGCCGAAATTAGTCAAAATGGATTCAGGGATGGTCAAAATGGATATTTCCGTTAAAAACTGAAAACGGAAATTTTTCACGATCACAATACTTTCTTTACTTCGTACAAGGAAGTAAAAAACTCATTGACCTGTTAGCTGTGTGCGCTGTGGCGCCATCTTATGCGATCCAACGATGATTGATTCCACTGACTTTGATGGATTTTCGGCCATAGCATCTAAAATATCAAGTTCTGTTCGTCAAGAGCCCTGTTTCCCGAAATTTTTCGGTAAGAGTTTGAACCCCATTGTTATGAGGGAGAGGAGGAGTGTTTCGAAACTTTTCCGAAACGTTAATCGGTATACTTGTTTTCACGAAAAACGTGTTGAACGAAAAAAGTGTATTCTTCTACCGAATGAACCGTTACGTATGTCGCAATTATTGATTCCGATAAACGGAACAACCTGAAACGAAATGAAGCACTTTCAATCACAACTCAACACTGACATCTTGTTTCAGTACAGAGCAACGCCCAAAGAACTCACAGGCCAACCAACCAAACCCCAAAAGAAAATATTGCATCACCCAATTCTAAAGCATTCCTCACAGCGACTTTCTGAACGGATTGTTTTTACATGAAGACGATCCAACAACGTTTAGTTTTAAAAATCATTCTTTCATGCTTTCAATAAGACGTTTTGCCCTATAAGACCTTAATTTGAGTTTCTTCTACAAAATAAACTTACGATTTGATACATTAGGTATAAAGTGGGGATTGAAAGTTAATTAAAAGTTACATACGGATTGAACTGAAAACCTCTTCCTTTGTTTTTTAAAAACATATAAATAATTTTTTTTTTTCCGATGAATCAAATTTAGCAATCAAAATTTGAAAATTTCTATTTCACATTACTTTACTATTCTGATGGGAAACATTTTTATGATTAGAAAGTAAAAGATAAAACGTAGTTGATGAAATGTAATTATTACAATAAATTTAACAAATTTTTTCACAAAGTAAAAAACACAAAAGTACATCTAGAGGTGAGTGATAGGAGTGTGCAAGACATTGTTTTCTACTGAAAAGAATACGTTAATTTATTGCTTCACGTTGTCACACTTTTTGGCTTTTTAAACTGTTTAAATATAAGCTTACTAACATTTTGACAATTTTATTTACCTCATCAGAAAAACATACTTTAGTACCAGTCAAAAAATTAAGTATTTTAATTACTTAGAATTTTTTGTGTTCTAAATGTTTTCAAATATACTTTGCCTAATTGAAAAAAAAAAAAATGATATGTTTAATTGGTTGGGATATAGTGTCAAAACGATCACTATTACAATACGATTATACTCAACCAATTGATTGTAATTACGTATTGAGTGTAATTACGTATTTCTATTGTTCTACATTTCGTATATTCCGATTAGTTGGATGAAATAACTCAAACGGTACAAAAAATAAGGTATTTTGTTTAATTAAGAAATGGTGAATTCTGATTGGTCAGAAGAATTCACGGCTATGATTGGTTAAAATTTGTTCATTCTTATTGATAATAAACGTTAATTACTTTTTATACTTTACCGATAAGTCGAATTATTTCTTTATGTAATTCGTTTTATCCTGATTTTACATCAATATATTCTGATTTGCCTGAACGACTGGTAAATTCTGATTGGTCGGAAGGATTCACGGTTATGATTGTTTAAAATTTTTGCATTATTATCGATCAAGTTAAGTTTAACAGGTCTAATTATACAGAGTGTTCCATATAAAACGCAACCCATCAATCACTCATCCATGAAATTTCAAAAGTCAAGCTTACTCCCTTACTCGTTACTGAAATAGACTCGTCCAACATCTGAACATCGCGGCGACGCAGTAGAACACTACCGATATTAACAACAATGCAATCATAACGTTCAATGTATTGCTAGAGACAAGACGGTGTTTTCGCTAGATTAACGTGTTTTCATTGTTGAGTCGTACTTCAGTACGAAATCAGCGGTTGGAGTGCAAGATTTGTTTCGTCTTAAGTACCCAGATAAACCAGCTCCTAACAAAACATCAGTATTAAGGTTAGTTGTAAAATTTAGAGAGACCGGTTCTGTTAATAACAAGGAACACAAAAGATCTGCGTCGGTGTTGAATACAGATACAGTCACTGAAATCAAATACCGATTACTCGCCTCGCCAAATAAATCGATCAGACGTTTGTCTCCTGAAATTAATTTGTCTAAATCGACTGTTCATCGGGCGACCAAACGATTACAAATTACGACCTTATCGCATTCAAACGGTTCATAGACTTCTTGAGCCCGACAAAGAAAAACGGCTACAATATTGTCAACGGTTCCGTCGATTTCTGCGTGAGGTAATTAATGTTATGGATTCTTTTTTTTCACAGATTTCATTTGGATGGCTACGTAAACAGCCAAAACAGTATAGAATTTGGAGTGCTGAAAATCCCCACGTTTATCACGAAAAAAAATTACACCCGCAGAAGTTGGGCGTGTGGTGCGCGATATCGCGGAAGAAAATAATAAAGTCCTATTTTTTTCGAGTACACCATTAATGCAGAACGATATCAGGATATTTTATTTCAGTTCATCGCACTCTCGGAAGAGGAAGACAGACACTGCTGGCTACAACATGACGGTGCGACATCGCACTACGCAGGTTCAACTTCTGATTTCCTTGAGGAATTCTTTGGTAAACGTGTTATCGGGTGAGGCTTGTGGCCACCAAGATCTCCAGATTTGACTGCGGTGGATTTTTTGTACGGGGTTACCTCAAAGAAAAAGGCTACAGCAACAAACCACGAACACTTGAACGATTGTAAGTCAATATTGAACAAGCTGTATTAAATATCCAGCCACAAACTTTGAAAAAGGTTGCAAGAAACGCTGTAAGAAGAATTGAAGCTTGTATTCAAGAAGATGGCGGGCACTTCCAACATTTACTCGTAAGGTAATGGATGGTAATAATAAAAATTACATTTTCATTTACACATGCCTTTTTATTATTTCAATACTACCAATATAAAGTTAGGTTGAGTTTTACACGGGACACCCTATAGTTTCCAATAAGTAAAATTATTCGTTGTACACTGGTTTCGAATCAGTGCAATCCGATTTGTCTGAACGATTCTTATGGGCAATCGTCTTAAGTATTGCGAAACCGCAGAATCATTAGCGGATTCCATGATACGCTACAATGAATTATGTAGGTAATTTTAAATTTACGTGGACTTGTTTAAGAAGATTAAAACAATTTAAAATAGTAGGGCTACATTTCGTTCTATTTTCGTAAATATACAGATGTATAAGATATAAATTAAGTAATTTTTAATTTGATTATTTTTTCATTCGTATTGAAAAATCTTGACTTTCTTCATAAACATCATGGTAGACCTTTCAATTATTCATAGACTGCTATATTCAAAAATATGTCCTATTCGCGGTGTGAATATGAACATTTCCCGTATCTTAAGAACCACACATGTTTATATAATGAATATTTATTATCGAGTTATGTTTGTATAAGTTAACTTTTGTGTAATTAACGTTACTTCAGTAAATAAATATTTAAATGTTATTCGTCGATATCAAACAAAAACAACTCAAAATTCTTTTTGGTTCACAGACTTAAATTACCTAAATTTATATTTTCGATTTCTCCTTTATCAAATTTTTACGTTATAAAGAGAAACGGATGTAATTGTTTTTATGAGAAACCATTAACAATGAATTTATTTGAGCAAGACAGCATTGTACACTATTTTAGTCAGTAATATCGATCAAATTTTTGCACACGCGCATGCGCGTGTATGTGTATATACTGTTTTATATATATATATATATAAATATATTATAATTTAGGCTGGATTACTGTTACTGTTTTTTTTTTTTTTTTTTTTTTACTATTAAAAAATAGGTTAGCATCTAATCTGTCTAAATACATTCTTTGTTACAATTATTATTTTCGTCTTTTCATTGTAATTCTTTTATTAAATTGATATGAAGAAAATTTTAACTGCTTTTAAAATTATAGTACGTACATAAAAGGTGTTACATTTATGATTGGTGAAATACTTGTAGGTTTATGTGTATAATATTGTGTGTTCTGTGTTAATGCAAAGCATGGTATTATCAAAGGCCGAACTGTAATGTTTCTTAGGCAAATAAAAATGGGCAAATAAAAATGAACTAAAATACGACTGAAATAAAAATATTATTATAGCTTTTCTTTCGCGTTGAGAGAAAACCTCATACATTCAGCTTATTACTTAAGAGAAATAAGTAATAACTTAGTTTATAGCTTGCTCTTAAGGATAAAATCTGATATTTTTATGTGATTATGTTACCTGATAATATTAAATGTAAAATATAAAAAATACAATAATAACTGTACAAAACCAACGCTGAAAAATATTACTAAAAAAATCCCTCTCATCAAATCGTTTAATGACATGAATTACAATTTCAGGCTAATTTAAATTATTAAAAATGTTGATGTTTTCAACGAATTTTTGGCGGGACATCTGTACGTTCGTATGTGTGTATGTATCTCGCGTAACTCAAAAACTATTAGCCGTAGGATGTTGAAATTTTGTATCTAGGACTTTGTAACATCTAGTTGTGCACCTCCCCTTCTGATTGCAATCGACTGAATCAAAATTGTCAAAAGCTAAAAATCAAAAAAAAAATTTGAATTTTGGACATTTTCTTAATTGCAGTAATATGCCCTCATTAAGAGCTTTTCAAATACATATCAAAAGTGGTACTTATTGGTTCCAGAGTTGTAGCCAAATTAAATTTTAATTAATGACATATTTGAATCTTAGAACGGAAGACACATCGGTTCGAATCAGACATCTCCTTTTTTTTAATTTAACAACACTGATTTATTAACTATGTGAAAAATTAAGGAAAACTTAAAATTTCCTCAATACAACAATAGTTACATGAGAAAAAAGTTTCAAGTGTTTAGCATACCCCATCTTACAATTCCAGTAAAATTTTGGTCATCCCTTGCCGTAAGGGTTGGTCATATCAAAAATTGTTTCAAAGGTTTTAGGTAATGTTTAGAGGACTAGCGATCACTTGAAACCGATTGGATACCGTAACTATTAAGGAAGGATTTTTTTTTGTCTTTGAAACCCAATTTTTTTCACCCCCTGATCCAATGGTTGGTCATATCAAAAAACTTTATTTACATAAGTTTTTAGGGCTTTATCCAAAAATCGTAGAAACTTTAATCGAATTCGATATTTTACTTAAGAAAGTTATAGCGATATTTTGTTTTTTTCGAAAAAGCTCCCCTCATTTCCATTCCCATGGTCCGATTTTGTAATTAAACTCGATCATGATTTTCGGACGAGTTATTTTTAAGAAAGAATTTGAAACTGGCGCAAAATTACGGCAGGGTCTGTGAAACGTGAAGATATATCAAAATTTTCCGGATGTCGAATCACGGTACCGATTACAATAGATAGCTTTCTTATGAAATCGACATAAAATAGTAGATTGTCCAAAAATATAATGAAATAAACTATTTTGTAATTTGGGGGTAAAATTAAAATTGGATAATTCGGTCGGTTTTTAAAACAGAAATTTTACATAAAAATTAAAACAATAATTTATTTTTAATTATTAATGGTCTTTTACTGATTTTGAATAAAAGTCAATTTAAATCCATGATCTCGTTTCTATTAGACATTCGACCTTTATTATTAAATACCACGTTTTTATTTTCAAGTAATTTAAATACAAAGTGACGCTTTGATTTTAAATTGTAAGCTGCCCTATCCTATTCCTATTATATTATAATATAATATTAAATTTAAACTTTTTTTCATAACTTATTATATGCGCCACTAATACGTGTATTATTCGGATTTTTTTTAATAAATTCTGTTTTTATAAGATAGACATTTTTAATATTATTCCGTTCTATTAAATGAAATGTTTTATCTCTTTAATTTTTAAATAGTAATGTATACTCTTTATTACTTTCGACCACAACACTCATTTATAACTATATTTTGTAATATGTCGACAGTAGAACAAATATACCAAATAAATATACAAATATTATATGTAACCTTTTACTTCAGGTTTATTATCTTTTTTTTCTGTTTAATTTCCGGAACTACCGTAAGGTAATTACTCCATGTTATGTATGATTGTAAATGAAGTGTAGTTTTTAAGTCTCAAGTCGACGATCCTGAGATGTATGGTTAATTGAAACCCAATCACTAAAGAACATTGGTATCCACTATCCAGTATTCAAATCCGTAAAAAAGATACACTCAACACTCAACTTCGAAATCAGCTGATTGCGATGACGGGATAACAATTGAACCAATCCGGTGGGTTTATCAAATAAGCTTGGTACTCTTCAAGATCTGCTAAATCGAATTGTAAGAGCACTGAATTCAATAACCAGAGACCAGTTATCAATAAAAAAAAAAATAATTTAGAACCAATTAAAACACTTAAATGTTATTTATAAATCTCAATTTTTACATCCTTGTACGAAGTAAATGAAGTATTGTGATCGCGAAAAATTTCAGTTTTCAGATTTCAATGGAAATTTTCATTTGACCATTCCTGAATCCATTTTGACTATTTTTGTCGTGACGTTTTGCGTACGTATGTGCGTATGTATCTCGTATAACTCAAAAACGATTAGGCGTAGATGGATTTAGGACTGTTGTAACATCTAACTTTGCAATTACCCTTTTGATTGCAATCGACTTGACCAAAAGTGTCCAAAAAAATTTTTCTTAACCGCATTAATAAGTCCTCATTGAGAGTTTTTCAATGATATAAATGGTATTTATTTTCATAAGATCCAGATTTAGAGCCAAATGATATTTAATTAATGAAATATTTGGATCTTACAAGGGGAAGGCACATCGATTCGAATCAGCCTTCATTTCCTTTTTCTTTTTTTTTTTAAATGAGAAGTACATAATATTTTATTTCACTAATAACTTCTTATTTTTTCAAACTCTTTTTTTATTGTTATTACTGAATTATTATTTATTGTAAAGCTTTTTTTACAATCAGAGGTTAATAATTATTTAAAACCAATAAAATTAAATTAAAAATTGAAAAAAGATTTCACCGGTGCTAAGGAGTGGATAAAAAAAATTCCATTTCAAAGTTAAGAAAACTTAAAATTTACTCAATACGATAATGGTTATGTGAAAATAAGTTGTTAAAATAAGTATGTTTAACATACGCAAGCCCCATCTTACAATTCGAGCAACATTTTGGTCATTCCTTGCCGTAAAGGTTGGTTATATCAAAAATTGTTTCAGCCAAAGTTTTTAGGTAATGTTTAGAGGACTAACGATCACTTTTAACCGATTTGATACTGTGCCTAAGAGAGGTATGGTATTTTGTCTTAAAAATCTCATTTTTTCCACCCCCTGAGCCAATGGCGGGTGATTTAAACGAATTCGATATTTTACTTAATAAGAACGTTATAGTAATATTTCGTTTTTTTTGTTTTTTTCAAAAAAAGTTCCTCCATTTCCACCCCCATGGTCCGATTTTGGCCGTTAACCAACTACACCGATTTTTTGGGTCGAGTTTTTTTAGGGCACAATTTGAAAGCGATTGGGGCGAAATTACGAAAGTTATCGTGTCCACAAGAAAGTGAAATACGTATATATATATATATATATAAACTTTTAAGCTGACGGTGGTTTTGGGGTTTGGGGGATGTGAAATGCATAGATATATTGAAATTTTCCGGAAGTCGAATCACTGTACCTGTTACTATGGGTAGCTTTCTTATGAAATCTACCTAAAAAGAAATATGATAAATTATAAGCAGTTATGATGGAGAGGTTGTCGCAATTCAAGCAGCCGCCACCCAACTTGAAATCCTTTCCACACAGAAGTAAGTTTTCTTTGTCGATTCGCAAACAGCCATCCGGAACGTGTCATATAATAGTATAACCGACTGCACAAGAACTTTGGAATGCAGGAAGATCTTAAACAAACTGGGATGTCAAGGCTGGCAGTTGAAATTCCAATGGGTTCCCTGCCACGTTAACAAATATGGTAACGAAATGGTTGACAAATTTGCAAAGCAAATTTTCTGCCTCAACCACCCAGTACTTCTTCTCTTGACTCAGCCAAAGCGCAAATAAACTCTACAGTCAATAAATGGATTTGTGAAAACCGCAAAGAATCAGCAGCAGACAAGAAGTGGGAGAGCTTTGTCACACATAGCAAGGCCTCGCACATAGCTGGCATAGCTGGCCCATAGCTGGCCATAGAGAGCTTTGTCACACATAGCTGGCCTCGCACGTATGTGCGAGGCCAGATAATCACGTCCCGTTTTTAATCTAAATTCAGCAACGCTGACTGGTCGAGGGAGGCCATAGCTTATAGGGCTATGTGTGACAAAGCTCTCCCACTCCTTATCTGCTGCTGATTCTTTGCGGTTTTCACAAATCCATTTATTGACTGTAGGGTTTATTCTGGCCTCGCATATCGGATACGGATTCTGATCTCTTCGGCACGCCAACTCTGCGGACACAAAACTATGGATGTAACCATCTGGGGACCTGGAGAACTCTGGACCACTCGCAGAGGTATGATGAAGGCCCCGTTTACACAAGTCCATCTATAATGGTCAGCACGTCACAAAATGGCTCACCAACCAAGAGCGGGCGTTTGCTAGTATAAAAAAATGTTTTTTTTAATTTACATCTTCGAGCATTGGTATTTTAACTTACTTACTTACTTAATTAAGTAAGTAAGTAAGTAAGTAAGTAAGTAAGTAAGTTAAATATTAATAATATTATATTTTTAATATTATATTATATTATATATTATATTATTATATAATATTATTATATAATAATTATATTATTATATAATATTTAATATTATATTATATTATATTATATTATTAATATTAAGTAAGTTAACATTAATTTTATTACTTACTTACTTAATTAAGTAAGTAAGTAAGTTAAAATACCAATGCTCGCAGATGTTAATTAAAAAAACATTTTTTTATATTTCCTAATGTCTACGTTGCAATATGTTCAACTAGTGAACAAGTGATCCCCCCTCATCTGACCCAATGAGATGAGGATGATAAGTATGTAAATGTGGTATAGTCTTGTACAGATTCAGGCCGACCATTCCTGAGATGTATAGTTAACTGAACTCCAATCATCGATTTATTCAAATCCGTTTAAAAACAATTAACTTTTCCTAGGATTTGATCCTCAAACCACCGGGTTGGTCTAGTGGTTAACGCGTGTTAACGGGTTAACCACTAGACTAGGTGGGCTGTAAAATTATATGAAAAGCATAATTACATATAAATTGCTGTTTTATCATATAACTAGTCATTTGTTAGAAAAAGAAAACTTGATATTATAGCTGAAGTTATTAGTACGTAAGAAAAATTCCTTTTTTTTTACTTACGTTCACTCTGTTTTATTTATTTATTACTTAAGCTGAAGTGAAATGTAGATGGAGACATACCTGAAACACATAAATAAAAATATATAGTTATTAAATAAAATAAGCAAAAACAAATAATTGAAGAGTGTATTTTATGAGAGAAAATAAATAAATGAGAATTTGACTAAAGATGATAGACACTATTTAAAACGTGCACTCTGCGCAATTCCTTAATTTACAATTTTTTTGAATTACCCTTCTGAAATTATTCTCTTTTTACACGATTTTGACAAGAATATTAAAGTTATATGTTATACTGCCTATTCTATGCCATTTCACTGGAAATTGTATGTTATATTTCAGTAATAGCAATACCAGACGTGTGAAGAAGGCGTCAAATTATTATGTCATATTCTCTCCTATTGGAGAGAGTTAACTGACGAGAAATAATCATAACACATCATGTCTCAAAGTACTAAAATTATCTTCCCTGCCGGGGTTTAATACATGTCCTTCCGATAATCAAATTTAAACAAAAGACGAAACTGAAATAATAAGAACAAAATGAAATATTTTACTTCTTCCATTCTCTTAACACTAAGATGAGCATAAAGTAAAATGAGGTCACCGGTTTTTTTATTAAATGAAATCTTTTTAAATGAAATCTCTTTTTAAATGAGAGATTTCATTTAAATCACTTTTTAAATGAAATCTCTTCCCTATGATGATTTTGTTTTATTTTTTCTTTTTACTTTAAAAGAAATTAACTACAATAATTATACGTGAAACTGAGATGATCGTGTCAAATATGCCGGTTTGGGTTTTTTGAGAATTTTTACATTTTAGGGTCCAATTTGTTCATCTACAAAAAAAAGAAGACTTATGTAAGTGTATACTATGTATGTATCTATATCGTACAGCCATTTTGGCCTTAGATCTCAAGATTGATAGAATAGGTTTTCTTCAAATTTCATAAATTTTAAAACTTATTTAAAGGGGAGGGAGATGTAGCGAATAGTAATTTTTATTTTCTTAAGAGGAATTTTAGAGAAAATTCTATTAGAGCAAATTTGTGCATATAATATATAATCTAAAAAAAGAATTTTTTAAAAACATTGCCGACCTCCTTGTCGAAGTGGAGCGTTTTGGTCTTTTATCCGAAGGTCCCGTATTTGAATCCCGGATAGCATTTTCATACGCTAAAAAATCCCATTTCAGATAACGAAGCATAAGCTTTGAGCTGTTATGGTGAATTTATCATTAAAAATATAAATATAAAGAAATCAACTCCTACCTCTTAAAACTGAAATGTATGTTATTTTCTTTGCTCAATTACAAACCTGTGTTGAAGATTGAATAAGTAGACGAATCCATATTGAGTTAATGTAGTATTTATTCATTTGTAGAATACATTTTTGATTAGATATATCTGGTAGTCTTGTTTGTTGTAATTTCAGTTTAGTAATAAACACATTGAATATTAATAATACATATGTTTTGAGTATTTGAAGTATATTGAATCGAATTAACGTAAATGATTGATTGAATTACTAAATGCATTGTATGTTACCGTCCCACTACATAACCTCTTGCCACGTGTGTCCACAACATGACTAACAAAGGAAGTGAATGCGTCTGTCGAGTCCTAGCGGCGTGAAATGTAACTACAACAATAAAGCTACCATTATAATATTTTATATAAGAAGAAAACATGATATTAAAACTTAACAAAACCTAAATTGCAGAAATGTATTTTGAAAGAGGTGTTAGAATTAGGTTTAACTTTGCTTTTTTAAGCTTAACCTATAAATTTTTTAAGCTATTTTGTTTTTTTTATTCTAACTCAATTTTTAGTATTAAAAAGTTTTTTGGTATTTTTTTTTTCTTCACTTAAAGGGTTATTAAAATTAAAATAGCTTTGGGATCTATGTTAACATTCCTGACCAAAAATGAGAAAAAATATTTTTCCTTACGTTTACAAAAATATAACATTCATAGAATTTTGATCGGCGTAGCCGAGAAACTTATGTAATACTTTACCAGCCTTTTTTTTTTTAACTATCTTTAATTTTTATGGTAGCTGTGAAAACTCTATTTCTAAAGTTACTTTCATTTCGAGGCAGAGATATTTTACAATTCTTATTTTCTTTCACTCAATTTTGTGGTTCCAATTTTTAATTTTGTTTTAGTCTGAATCAGCATAAATAGTTAAATAGATTGCATTATAAGAATTCTAAGATCGAATTTTTGTAAAAGCAGTAGTGTTTTTATAATAATTTGAATACTAGACTGCGGATACCGTTGTTCTTCAGTATATTTTCTTTCTTTGCTTTCTTTTTCATGTTTAGCCTCCGGTAAAGAACAACGGTATCCGCAGGCCTCCGGTAACTACCGTTTAGATAATTCTTCAGAGGATGAATGAGGATGATATGTATCAGTGTAAATGAAGTGTAGTCTTGTACATTCTCAGTTCGACCGTTCCTGAGATGTGTGGTTAATTGAAACCCAACCACCAAAGAACACCGGTATCCACGATCTAGTATTCAAATCCGTGTAAAAATAACTGGCTTTACTAGGACTTGAACGCTGTAACTCTCGACTTATCAGCTGATTTGGGAAGACCCGTTAACCACTAGACCAACCCGGTGGGTTTGTTCTTTAGTAGCTTTCTTTCTTTTTCTTTTTCCTGTTTAGCCTCTGGTAACTACCTTTCAGATAATACTTCAGAGGATGAATGAGGATGATGTGTATGAGTGTAAATGAAGTGTAGTCTTGTACAGTCTCAGGTGGACCATTTCTGAGATGTTTGGTTAATTGAAATCCAACCACCAAAGAACACCGGTATCCACGATCTAGTATTGAAATCCGGTTCTTTAGTAGCTTCTTTCTTTTTTCCTGTTTAGCCTCCGGTAACTACCGTTTAGATAATACTTCAGAGGATGAATGAGGATGATCTGTATGAGTGTGAATGAAGTGCAGTGTTGTACATTCTCAGTTCGACCATTTCTGAGATGTGTGGTTAATTGAAACCCAACCACCAAAGAACATAGGTATCCACGATCTAGTATTCAAGTCCGTGTAAAAATAGCTGGCTTTACTAGGACTTGAACGCTGGAACTCTCGACTTCCAAATCAGCTGATTTGGGAAGACGCGTTCACCACTAGACCAACCCGGTGGGTCGGTTCTTTAGTAGCTGGGTTTCGATAATCACACGTTTAAGGAGTGGACAGATCCACCACTCCTATACGTTTACCAGTATATTACAGTACATCTGCAGATACGTCAGACCTGGCAATCAAGTAGCTAGATAACTTCTTGAAGAAAACAAAAATAATGCATCCTAGCGAAAATATTTTTTTTTTTCATTCACTGCTTTTTTATCCATATACGAGTGTTTTCACACACGCGAGCGAGCGCATACAGACACACACACACACACTGAGATATTAATATCACTGAGATATTATAATAAGTACTGAGATGAATATAAGAAGGACTGACACAGTAAACAAGCATCTTTATAATTTTAATAAATTAAAATTACATAAAATATTATGTTGAAGCATAGATATTTACTACAAACGTACTAAAAATGAATAAACACTAGTAGTGAATAAAAGAGAAAATTATTTTAATACGTAAAATTGAATACGCATAAACATTATTTATTTACCATATTTCATTTTTATATTTGCATTGCTTTATGTAAGTTGTATTACTGGAATAACTATACTCACATCACAGCTCTTTAATGTTCTTTTGTTGTAATAAAGTTTCAATTTATCATACTAATATAAAATTCATCACATTTATTATTGTACTTTATTTTACATAGATGTTTATTTTTATATTTATCATTTACACTGTTAGTTCTGTTTATTAATTTATATTATATTTTGTACGCAGATTTTAAATATTCGTTAATTAATTAATAATATTTCGTTCTTAATAGTTGTTTATTATTGTTTTATATTATTAAATACTGCAAAAGCAGATCAAGTTATGAATCTACTTTAAATAAAATCTACCTTCTACTTTTCCAATTAATTAATTTCCACGCTATTAGAACTCTTTACTTCAGCTCAACGCTTTTTGTATAATTTTAAATTATGTTAAATTTTGAGTTTATATGAACTGGAGTGTTATTTTGCCGATTGTATTGATTACTATAATTACTATTGTTTTCTATAATTTTTTGTTTTAAATCTTTTACTACCAAAAAGTTATCCATAAAGTTTATTCGATTATTTTTTATTTTATCTTTCTACTGTGGGTTTTAGATTTTTTAAGTAAATTTAGTATATTTTTAAAGTAAATAATTATATAAACATAATTATGAATTCATTATTATATTGCAGACATTTCCTATTACAAATCGTCAACATATCTACATAATTGATGTATTTCTTTTACTCTTACTATCATATACTGCAGATGTTTTACGTATATTTTTGGGTACAAAGTAACTTAAAAGAGCATTTAATTAATAAATTAATAAATAATAAATTATTAATAATTAATAATTTATAATTAATAAATTATTAATAATTTATAATTTATTTATTAATAATTTATAATTAATAAATTATTAATAATTAATAATTTATTTATTAATAATTTATTAATAAATTTATTAATAATTAATAAATTAATAATTAGAAATTAATAAATTTATTATTTAGTTTAATTCTGTATTGCTTTCTTTGTTTTGTACCGAGTTAAAATTATTGAAAGTAATCATGTTATTCAACTTTGATTGTATTTTTTTCACAAGTATGAAATTTAATAATGAAATATGAAAGACTGGATCATAGATTTCCACATTATTTTATATAAATTACATATACTCTTCTACAAGCCAGTTTTTCGAATAACATTCTGAATAAGGTAAACAACATAAATAGTTCCAACTGAAGTAAAACTGTAATACATTTGTGGCGAGGAGAGTATTCAATCCAAATCATGCTTAAATCATATTACTATGCTGTATAGTAACAACCGAAATAACCTCTGGGGTGGGCAAATAATCAGCGTCTATGAAAGCAAATGAGAAGGATATATGACGAGATTTGGATAAACATGTCAAGACTTTGATATGTAATTCTGTAAGATACCGGTTTAGAAGGTCTTACTAAGTTTTACCTTATTTCGCTAATCTCCTCGTACACTTAGTCGTCTACCTTATTGTTTCCTGTTTCTGGATCAACGAGAATCACTCAACGAGTGATTCACTAACTTGTGTACGCTAATCAATCATCGACCGACCCAGGACTAACATACCGAGGGCCATATTGTCGACACAATATGGCCCTAAAAACCCACTACAAGGATAAGACGGCCTAGTTACGTGAAAACGTACTTTCGGTGGTCTTAAAGGTGAATCTGAGAGGCCTAATTAATAAATTGTTATTTAACATAGCGCAGCTGTCAACTTGCTATGCTATAATCAAGTATAAATAATCGTTCACAATTGACTTTCATCAACAGTAGATTTTTAAAATAATTTTTCCAAAAGGAAGTTTGGATGATTTACTGGATCTAAACTAACCGCGCCATATTTTGTATATTTTTATCGTTCTTTGTAATGTAACATTTCTTAAAATCATGTCGCAATTACGGACATATTTTTCGAAAAGTAGTTGTATCGCGTCATTTGCATCATACACTTTTTTATTAATCGAAGATGATTCCATCGACCACGATGTAAAGCGATGACAAAAAAAAAATACCGAAATTTAATTGCGGTATTATAGTTGAATGAATCACTTTATCATAGCTATTAACATAATTAGTACAGATTAATTGAATATTAAACTATTATATGCGTAACCATTACTGTGTTAACAATTTTAAATAAAAATAATAATAAACAAATACTTTTTGCTTTAGACGTAACGAGAAAAATCCACAGTTTTTTTACACCTACGGACAAAAAATACCCGGAGTTTCGTTAGAAAATACGTTCAATAAAATAAACAATATCTATTGTAGAAATATAATTAGTAATAACGGGAAGTATTTTTAGTACTAATTATTAAAACTTTTTTAAATATTTGTTGTTATAATATTGAAAAGAAATGTAATGCTAATTTTATGAAGTGGTTTATCGTTAACAGCTTTAGTAGTAATAAATATACTTTGTTAAAGAATCCTACCGTAAATTAACAAGATAAACTTTCATCATTCTTTCAAAACGAAAGTTTAAACATTTTAAGACTAAGTTAGGTTAACTAAGTTAGTGAAAGTAGAAGACATAAGATTTTTGTTTAGTTTGACCTTTCGAATGTTGTATTGATTTTTTCTCCTTATGTATTTGAAGTTCTTAATTTGGTTTACAGTAAATGGTCGTCTTTTTAAATTTAAACAAAAGAAGGAAAAGTAATTGGATCTCTTATAAATTTCTAAATAAACATTCTACGTCTAAACTTCCACCACCTATTCACGTTCAAGTGTTATTTATTTTCAGAAGTACAATTGTTTTTTCAAGGAAAATTATGCGGATTGGTTTCTTATACTCAAAACAATAAAAAAAAAATTACAGACGTAGTCTATTTTTTTTTTATAAAGTTCTGTTCCCTTACATTTTTTAAAATAAACATAAATTTATGATACTGATGATAAATAAAACTGCGTCACTATTTGGCATTCTTTAGCTGGCTATAAAATCGTTGAAAACATGGAAAGGGTGAGAATCAATAACTGGAAAACATTACATTCCACAATAACTCACGATTCAGTCGACCCTTTTTTTAATGGAATAGAATTCAAATAAAATTTATAATTTTAACAACTTTTTTCACACTGAAAAAAAAATACACTTAAATCTTTTGCACACACACACACAAAACGTAATACGTACATAAACTGTCGTCTGTCAGGTTGGTAAGCAACAGAAGAATTAATTAAACAAACCATTTCATATAAACATAGATCTGGAATAAAGTACACGAAGAAACAGATTTTCTGTTTATTTTTCGTCAGTTTTGTTTCAAGAAAAACGAGTTTCAAAAGTTTTACTTTTTGTTGCTATGTTTACATCAATTATCTCAGGATTAGATCTTCTACAACTTTGTCAGTAAATCTTCCGCATTTATTAGTATATTTTTTTAACAGATCTATTGTATTACAAACCTAAAACAAGACTTGTCCTTCGACACCGAATTTTGAGTTTTACGTCGGATATCTTAAAAACTACTGGAACCTGTATTATCCTATTTTCCAGCTCAAATTACATAAGAAACCACCAAATTTATTTCTTAATTTTGATACCAAAAAATAACAGTAGGGCTTCTTTTTATTAGAAGAGCTGAAATCCGGGAGAAATTTGTCGCTAGCCGTCACTCGAAAAGAAAGCGTTTCCTGACCTATATTTATATGAACATTATTCATCATGTTCACCAGTAGAACATACCCTATAAGTTTCTTCGTGGGACACTCCATATGTATATATATATATATATATATATATATATATATATATATATATATACAATCTAATATCGTCTGGCAGGTTGATCGCAACCGAAAAGCTAATTAAATACCAAAATAATAAATAAAAAAGTTATTTACTACATTAAATTACTTTATGTAATACTACACTACAATGTAACTGGAAAAACTCCACTGTGTAAGATTCGACATTTTCTTTACCCAATCCTCGACTTCCTAATTACAGCTTATTAATTTAACAGTAACAAAAACACATAAAAAAAAAAATACAGAATGTTCTCTGCCTTCATAATATAACGAGCATCACCTTACATTTACTTCCTTACTTGGCCGATATTAAGAAATTTTCTATATGTTACGGGAAATTTTATTAATAATATGGATAAAATGTTATGTAATGTTATCCAATGTCGAATTAATATTATGGATTATAATTCACGTGAATTTGATTAATCGCCTCCAATGTAGGATAGTTTAATAAATTTATAGCAACCTAATTATACCGGTGAACGTATTAAAATAACTCGACTATAAGCAGTATTTACTGAATTTATAATTTAAATAATAAAAACATTATATTATTAATTAGTCCAAATTAACTAGTGAAGCGAGAGTAGGTTCTTTGGTTAGAATATGACGATTCCGTGTACTGAGGAATCGTACGTATATCAACATAATCTACTCAAACATACCTATGCTCACCATATTTTGCTCGTTAATCCCGTCTAATTAATGTTAAATATACAAATTATATATGTTACGGGCGGCTAATCAAATTAACGGGTAATTATGAATAATCACCGAAATTTTACCGTAACTTATATACTGGTACCTTCTTTCCTACAATAAAAAGTAGGCAGCTAGACGAAGCTTTATTTATGCGGTTTACCTAAGATAGGGAGCATGGGTTTCCTATATCAGTTGCTTTATTTATGTTGTTTACCCAAAACAGGGAGCAAGGGATTCCTATATCAGGTGCCATTTTACAATCCTAGGCTTTAATTTAAAAAGACAAATTAGGTGGTGATTTGTCATTCAGATGATCCAGAAGGTCAGTTCACCTAATTTTTCATTTAAAATTAAAGCTTTAGATTGTAAACTGGCAACTGATATAGGAAACCCATGCTCCCTATGGCACCTGATATAGGAATCCCTTGCTCCCTGTTTTGGGTAAACAACATAAATAAAGCTTCGTCTAGCTGACTATTTTTTGCCGTTCGGATAGTCGCCCTGTTGTCTAATCTTTAGCCACCATTTTCGAACAGAAATCTTCAATCTTTTTTCTGTTTTTTGGAGTCCGAAACAGTTTGCTTTCCTACACATAATTCATCGCAAATTTTTATTTTATTTTATTTTTTTTTACAGATTCCCCTTATTTATACGAAATAGTGCATTAATTTTTTTTTGTTCCATAACCTTTTAATTGCCATTCCAGTAAATAACACCACGCAGAACACAAAATTTCAATCACGATTACTACTGTAGTTTATAACACCTTACGATTACAACGCTCAATGAATACTGGTACTGTACTCCTTTTCTGAATAAAAGTTTACTAAAATAGACCACGATAAAGTGTATAGACCTAACCCACCGGGTTGGTCTACTTGTGAACGCGTCTTCCCAAATCAGCTGATTTGGAAGTCGAGAGTTCCAGATACTTTTATACGGATTTGAATACTAGATCGTGGATACCGGTGTTCTTAGGCGGTTGGGTTTCAATTAACCACATATCTCAGGAATGGTCGTACTGAGACTGTACATGACTACACTTCATTTACACTCATACATATCAACCTCTGAAGTAATACCTGAACGGTAATTCCCGGAGGCTAAACAGGAAAAAGAAAGAGTGTATAGGCCTATACATCCGGTCATTAATATTACGTCACCAAATTCTTGGAATGAGCGATTAGCGAAGCCAAGATGTTTGTAAACATTTTCGGCGCACGATCATTATAACTATTGTACAAAACCGAACTATTGTTAAAACTATTATTATCTAAAACCGAATAGGTACGTACTTTTAATATGCATATATGCACTGCAGTATGTAAAAACTGTGATAGATACTGACTGCCAATAAAATGGATGTGTTATACAGTAGGCCTACTACATACAGTGTAAATTTAATTTATTTTAAAAATTTCAATTTACTACACACAGTAGTAAATTTACATTTTAATTTACTACTGTATAACAGTACATATTCTATTTTCATAAATTAAAAATGTCTTTCCCGATATCGGTCCAGATAATCCGGAGGTCCGGTTGAATGGGGTCCAGTTAAACGGGGTTATACTGTACGTACATGCTAATAATTAAAAATATTTTATGCTACCAATTAGTCAAAAACTATTTTCAGACCGTAAATTACTCCTTGGTTTATTTTCGTTTAATTAAAAATTAAGATATTTAATTAACCGACCGGGTTGTTCTAGTAATAAACTCGTCGTCGTAAGTTAGCTGATTTCGAAGTCGAAGTTCTCAGGTTCAAATCCTAATAAAGGTGTTACTTTTATTGGGATTTGAATACTTGAATACTAGATAGTGGATGTTCTTTGGTGGTTGGGTTTCAATTAATAACACGTCTCATAAGTGATCGACCTGAGTTTTTTCATGGCTATAAATTTAGCGGTACAGTTACATCACACTGATAAGTCGCTAATGAATTGCTGATGCGTGATGCGACTATAAATAAAAATATAAAAAAGGGTTAATTATTTTGATAAATACATTAATAAAATTAAAAAAAAAAATTACTGTTTATTTTTTTTAACTGGCTGTAATTTGGCGTAGTTTTACAGCGGAGTTATTTTCATACAGATTTTACTATTTATTTTTTTTTTTATAGTAATTAACTCTTGATTAGCCACAATGGTAAAATAAATCTACTTCGTTATATTAATTTTAGTAAAAAAGGTAATCTTTTTTGTAATTAGCTGGATAATTCTTTTAGTATAAAAGAACGATATTTTCTTGTAGCATTTAGAACATAGAATAGCTATAAAAATAATAATAATAAAAGTCGGGGAAAATATTGTTTACTTACTTTAATCCTTTAATACATAATGTACTATTTTATTATGATTTATCTTAATGAAGTTATAAGTCATTATTATACCCGTATATCTTTGAAACATTTTGCAGTAAAAAAAAAAGGTAAACGATCAATAATTCCCACTTGACAGAAATACGCTCCGTACAAGAAAAAACGCTCTATAATGACCTCTTGTCCGAGATGGAACTTTCTTCATATATCTATGTGCATGGTAAGGCTACCGTCAGCAGTATTTTTCTTTCCCAAACATACATTAGTCAGTGAGCAGTTGGGGTTAAATTGAAGCGTGTTATATTTTTTAACCCTTTTTCGTGATACGTATATAGTGTTTTAAATTTAAATTAAATTTTTGTTTTAACATTTCATTCATCAAAATTACTTAAACGGTTTCAGAGGTATCAGGTGTTCAATAAAAATGGTAATTATACACAGTTTTTGTAGGTCTGTTTGTCATTAATTTTGTACATATAATCAAACAAAATTGAAGTTTTGTACCCGTTATGTTAACTTCTTTTCCGTTCATATAGACGCATAATCGGTAAAACAGAGTTAATTAAAACTTGTAAAATGAACCTGTTTTAATTAGGAAATGGAAACATCGTTTCCATTATATAATGGTTTCCCTTGATCCTTACAGGAAAGTACTGGGAGAGCTTCTTTTTGTTTTATTCGTTAAGTACCACATTCATTACTTGATATTTACCGAATTAATAAAAAATTTGTATATGCAGTTTAATCTGACTGTGCTTGAAGAAAAATACGTGTTTACGTTTTATATTTTCAAATAAAAAATAATTAAAACTATTTTTTAATTTATTTTTTTATAAAATTACTTTTAAATTATACAAAAACGATTAATTTTCAACATGAATAAAATGTCAACTAACAAATTACAACAAAAATATGAATTCAAAATTTACTGTTTTAATTCAAACGGTGAATTCCCCAAAGTTTTTTATATCTTCTTATGATGAAATGTATTTCCATTTTACACTAGCTCAGGGTGCACTTTAGTGAAAAATATCAAGCGATAATGATTAATGTAGATGAAATATTTAATTACTTTTTAAGTTTGAAATAAGGGTTCCATACTGTACCCTGCGAAGTATTTCGGTAAATTATTTACTGAAGATGTATTATAATAAAAATAATATATTACGCGATCGAATTAAACGGGCATAAAAAAGAAACCAATTATCCTTCAAAAATTTTTTATTTAAAGATAAGAAGCGGTATTGCAAGGGAAAAATTTATTCAGGTAGTTATACGACAAAAAGGTAAAATTGCTTAGCATAAATATAGTAATTTACATTACCGAAATATTAATAATTTTATTTTTTTTAAATTGAGCAGATATCTGAATTAGCCTTACTAAGTGCAAGGGGTTGTTCGATTGGTGTCGCTAAGTTATATTAAAAAAATTAGAGAGGCAGTATACTTTAAAGAAAGGATACCTAAAATGAAGACCCTAAAAAAAATACTAAGTTCTTAAATTTATTTATATTTTATAAAAAACTTTCAAAAAGTTTATTTTTATGACAATTTTTTTAATAAAAGGTTATCAAATTTAATTTACATAACTTGCTATTCCTCTGCGGTTTATATCCAGTAAGCCAGTAGAGATGACTAAAAACGTTCTGAGCATATTCCTTCTTTTACAAACCCTATTCCTCGGAAGCATTTTAAAATATATAACTTATTTACTGATGAAGTAAAAAATAAATTTCAAGACATACGCTGAGGTTAAGTAACATGATCGTATGACACAATCTGGATATTAAATACATTTCCAAAACTTACTTCTTATTTAATCATTCATGTAGATACAAGTATGGAATGTATTTCTCGGATATGTTATTACTCGTGCTTTATTCAGCAGCGGTAATGACGATATATTAAATTTTTCTTGTTGGAAATTTATACAATAAATTTCCAACCAGACTGTTTTATTTCGATATAAAAAGAATTGTATAACATCATCGTATACACCATTTTTGCAGGAAAATACCAGTTTTTAAATTGAAATAACACAATTCTATTAAACAAACTCAAATTTAATTATATTATGAGGATTAATTAATTTATAGACTAAAAGTGACTTGGGAATTTTAAAACGGTTGAATCGGCAATGGGAAATCGTATAAAACAATTTATTAAATATTTATAAAGACTCTTCTCTTATAAATTATCCGTATATTTTTCATTGTATAATCATCTAAAGAAATAAAATATTATATTAATAATCAACAAAAAAATATCAGAAAATGACGGTTCTTTTTTACTGTGAGTTTGTATTAGGCGTAAGTTCAGATATAAATATTTGAAATAAAATTAGATCAGTATTATATTTTTCACTTATTTACGTTTGCTTTTGTCGTCATTCCCATCAACCCAGAGAGTTCCATTCCGTACACTCCCGCAATATACGTTATTCTCATGGTTGTGAGAATTATACTGATAAATAATAATTATAGTATTCAGGAATTATATAAATTTGAAAAAGAAATTAATTACAAAAGATATAATAACAGTTACTTTTGACGACGAAAAATTCAGAATTTATTTTTTTGCCATGGTGGCAGAAATATAATAATGAAGAAAAAGAACTGCTCTATTTTTTCCTTAATGAATATCTTTAATTCACAACTTAGCTCTACTTGGGGGCGAAGAAATAAAGAATATTTTTAATACCTTAACCTTCAAGGAAGCTAGCGCCTCGGTCGATGGGTTTTAGCCTTCTCTGGGATAATACGAATGTATACTGAAAATTTTAAATTAATCGGTCGATTGGTTCTCACGTGATGCGATAACAAATAAACAGGAAAACTTTAAATACTTATGTATATATACACTCCCGATAGAATTTTTAAAATTGGTTTGCAGAGATATTATAAGCGCACCCCATTGTGCCGTCCAAAACAGCGCCGGAAAGGCACCTCGTTTGTTATCAGTTGATGGTGATGATGGGTATAGGCTCCCAAGAGATGCTGCTCGCATACTTCACCATATGCAGTCCCCACGGGAAGCCCATTATTGTTAAACAGAATTAATAAAAAAATATTTAATACTATTTTATTGAACGTATTTTATATTATTATTATTTTATATTATCTATTATTTTATATTATTGATTCGAAACATTCAATTCAAAGCCAACTCAGACAGTGATAGAGGTTCATTGTTCACACCTAATTCAATTTATTAAAGTTTGTGCTTCAACCGGCAAATTTCAACGGATGATCGTAAGGTTGCGCAACCCAAATGATGACAAATTGTCATTTTAGAAAGCCTTTTTATTAGTTTACAAAATAATATTAACATTTACAAAAATATTACTTACAAGTTTATAGTTGCTGGAAATGTCTACCATACATGCATTAACGCGTTTTCTTACATTGTATGCGACCTTTGTCAATGTAGCAGTAGTGATAGGTGTACAGTTCTCAATATTTTAAGTTCATCAAGTTTACGCGGGTTGTTCATTATATTACGCGAGTATTCATTATCCTTCAAAAAACTCCAAAATAAAGATCGGGAGGGCTCGGGTCCGGTGAACGAAAAGACCATAGGACCAGGAGAAATTATCCGGTTATCGAAGAAATCGCATACTGTGTTCTTCGACTGTGCAGTTGCTCAGTATTTATATAGCCAGCAATCACGTTCATCAGCATGTAGCAAAGCTAAAAACTGCATGATTATTTTTTGATACTGTTCAGCTGTGATGGTCTCCGAAAAAAAAACCGACAATTCTCCAACGAGATACATCACACTACACCCAATATTTTGCGAATGTAATGGCTTTTCATAAAACACATGTGGGTTCTGTGAAGACCATTTGATTAACACATTCGCTAAGATGAAACTAAGCTTCATCGCTGAAAAAAATCTTGTCTAGAACAAAATGACATTTCGAATGAAACTTCTAAACAACCGAAAATACTGCATTTTATCTGGTTCTTGGAGCTGATGACTTACATTAATCCGGTACCGATGTAATTTTAGAACTTTAGTAGCATTATGAAAATTTCTGTAAAATAGCAGAATCCGGTTAGACAGTTTTCGAAGAGACTTTTTTGGAGAACCAAGTGTTTTATTTAACGTCTGCAGACTGTCAGTTAAAACACTTGGACGGCCGGTACGCTTTCGGTCATGCACACTACTTGTATTTCAAAAACGATTAAATAAAAGACGTAGTGGATTTGTTTGACACATTAGCATCTGGAAAAACACTTAAAAAATCTTCTTAACACTTCGCGTACTATTTCGATTTGCAAAAACTCACAAAAATAAAGACGCGTTGTACTTGCGTAAAAGACATTGCTGCTCGGACTAAGCAAACTGCTTGGTGCCACACCCGCTGTTGCCCGGAGGCGTGATCTAGGAGTTCACCATACATTATTCTGTCGCACAAAAAGTTACCCAATTAAAAAGTTTTTTACTAATTTAACAGTCATTCCTACAAGCAGACAAATTTGGGTTACGCGACTTTACTATTACTCTGTATATATATATATGTATAAATAAATATGTACGTCTTTCTTTTGGGATTTTTCGAGGTGAAATATATCTAAAAAAAACCTTCTCAGTTATGCCAGGAAACATGGGAAAAAATTTGGTTGCGATTGATCGAATAGTTTTTTTGTTTATACCGAACAAACAAACACCTTTTTCTTCTTTATACAATATTTCTGATATACATATTCTATTGAATACTACTTCATAAGAAGCGATAATTCCATAAAATTTTCCACAGTTTTTTTTTTATATTGATGTATATTTTTAATAACACAATAACTTTACAATTATGAGGCTGATTTAAAATTTTAATTTATAAAGCTGTATCTAGATCTAGATGAAATAGATAAGATATATATTCTTCAAAGTTAACAATTTTTGATGAAAAGTAAAATATTCAAATTTTATATAATACAAATTTAATTATTGGTTGTGTATTTAATACTAATATACTAGTCACGGCTTCGCCCGCTCTATATGGTTTCTTGCTTTTCTCCTGGCTAGATGGGAAGGACGAGTGAAGTCTCTTTTTCATTCCCTCTTTTTCATTCCCTCTTTTTCATTAAACTCATGCGTTCATTAAACTTATGTGAGAATATATATGCACAATCGATTATCATCTAATTCGATCGTTGTCTATGGCAACATCGACTTCCTCAGAAAAATAATAAAATGTGAAATTTTCTATGAGATCAGTTAAATAGTATTAAAGTTATTAGGGCACACGCAGAACGATATTGTTTTTTATTTATATAGAATTAACATGACCAATTAAATTCCATAAATAAACAAAAATCTACAATTCTATGGTTTACGAAAGCTTTAAAGTTATTTTGTATCATAGCAAAAATTATTTTCGCACATTTAACCTATTTAGCACCTCTGTCAGCAAAATTTGTAGATTTACTAAATATACATCGGTTTAAAATTTTAATACTATTAATATACTTAAATAAATGAGAATACTGAAAATTGTAACAGATTAATTTAGAGAAAAAAGGAGTAACTTAACAACGACTTCATATTAACAGAAAACTGAAATTTACAAATAGAGAAATGAAGAGACCACAAAAATACTGGTGTACCGGGCGGTTATATCGGTTATATCTTAAATTAATTAATGCTTTTTAACAGATTCGAATCAGAGAAAGATTGAGCTGCTACCCCATCTATAAATTTGATAATCCATATATTCAAAAATGTAATAGCAATTATTATAAAATGTATAGCAATTATTCATACACTAGCATACGCACGCGAACACACACACACACACACACACACACACACACACACACACATTTTAGATCCTCCTAAAAGGATTTAGGTCTTGTCAGGTGGTCACATGATCCTATTGCATAAATGATACTAGTAAAGCAGCTTTCAGTACCTGCTGCTAAAATTGCATGTGAGTTAAATCGGTACTTTCATTAGTTGTCAGCAATCATTTAACTGTCTTCCCAAGTAGTGCATAAGTGATACCCACTAGGTTAAGCATAAAAACTTTGTTTTTTTAAATGTTTGATAACTGTTTGATCAAAATCGGTCAAGCTATTTAGACTTCAAAAGAGAACTAACAGAAACTCACGTAAATACGTACATCACTCGATTTTCACCAATATTTTATTTATAGTGGTGAAATTCTTTAGGAAATGACTTACCTAGCAAACTTGGTCACAGTTTCTTGGTTATTATAAATTTTCCAGGTATTTGAAGAAGATTTTTGCACAACTCAATTTAAACTAATTTAAAAGCTTAAATCTATTAACGCAATACAAACAGAACCGATTCATTGTTCTGGAAGCCAGTACAACGATATGTCAGCTCACATCTTTTCAATAGATCCTTGTTTTTATTTCTTGTGTACCTGAAATGAATTACTATAAAGCAGAACCTTTCCTAATTTTAATTTCGGACTTACAAGTACTTAAGTTACAACACCACGTATCACTAGAAGCCCTAAAGATAAAACTATTACATTACCTGAGTTGCACACGCATCTCCTATATAAGGTTCTTTTACCTTGAAGAGACTGCAATCTCTATTCTTAACGTTATATGTTGAATCAACTGAACAAACGCTGAACATGAAGAGAACTATTGCTGGTGAATGAGATTAACATAGAATAAATTTTCACTATTCAATAAATCCAACCCAGATAAGATTTTAAATGTTTATATAAAAAATCTTTCTTACAAACAAAACAAGTTTCTCATTACTGAAAATATTTTAAAGATACAATATATTAAAAATGTAAACTATCAAAAAATGAATTTAAAAAATGTATAACATTCAAAACCTCGAATAGGTGGCGCCTTCTAAAAAATTGCCCGGAAGGGATATAGATTATTATCCTACTGAGCGACGCGCTTTCAAGAAATAAAACTCTGACAGTCTTAAAGTCTCATAGAAATAACTTCAAATAGATGTACATTTTTTTCTCATAAAATTTTTTTTGTTCTATTTTTTTTTTAGGTAGAAAATTTTAACAAGTTGAAGTAAATATCAAGATTTTTTGGTTTTTTTTTTTATTTTAATTTTAGTAAAGTAATATTTAATTTTAGTAAAGCTATATTTAAAAAAAAAAAAAAGAAAATAAAATAAATAAATATTGTAAATATAACAATATTCTTATTTTAATTAAAATTAATAAATTGTTAACCGTTATTTTTTTTACATACATAAAAAACAAAAGTATGTCCAGTTTTAAGTATTTGAAACTGAGTACTCCCTTCTCTTGGATCGATAAAAGGACGCGCGCCGCGTCATGCAATGCAGTATTTTATACGCATGCGCCAAGCTTCATTCATTTCTTTTCAGAAGTCGATTCAATTGTAACTATATTATATATACATGTTACTATAACTGAAATATTTTAAGAAAGAAGTGAAGATATAACACATACAGATAAAGAAAATCTGGTACAGTTAATTAATATTTTGAAGCAGATATAAATAAAAAAAAAAATATTATACAGAAGGATCGTATAACAATAAATTAAGTAATGTTAAAAATTAAATGCGAGCGCAGTTAGAAATGATAGAACGACACGTACAAATTGGAATAAGCTATTAAAAAACCGAAATACTTTTCTAAATAGCTTTATTTTTTTTATTTTTTTAATAATGTAAAATCTAATATTATACGCTGAAACTTTTTTAATAACATTCCATTTTAAAATTCATGTAAAAATAAAAACGAGGATACCTATCCATGAGTTTAAAATTTTTCTTAAAATCCAGTTACACTTATTCATACATTTCTGTAAAAGAAAGTATTCAGTGGTTTTTTTTTTTTTTTAGTAAGAGTATAATAAATACATAAACACGATTCGCAATAAGAAAATTGTATTTTGCACGATATTTTCAAAGTGGTTTGTTTTCTGAAATGAATGTTCTTATAATAGGTTAACTTAAATTTTCCCAACACCTATAATTATATCATAAATACCATGGATTGATTTTAATTATGTTCTTTAGCATATAAAAAATATTTTCTATTCCCAAAATATGTATCTCATAATTGTAAATACAGAATCATTTTTACTGCTAAATCAAAAAATATCCATGAAAGCTTATCAGGAATGAAAAATTATAATGAAAACTCTTATTTATTAGGAAAATTGTACAGTATCCATCAAAGAAACGGTGAAATTTATTTAATATAGGTCTGCAAAAAAACATTGTTTTCGAGTTACGGCTAGCGAAAGATTTTGCCGGGATTTCAGCTCGTCTAATAAAAAAAAAACCCTATTGCAATTTTAGGTTACCCTATTTCAAATTAAGGAATAAAGATGGTAGTCTTAAATAATTTCAGCTGGAAAATAGGATAAAATACGTCCCAGTACTGTAACTTCAGTCGTTTTTAAGGTATCGGCGTAAAATACAAAACCTGGTTTTGAAAAACAAGTTTTTTTACTTCCTTGTACGAAGTAAAAGAAGCATTGTGATCGCAGAAAATTTCGGTTTTCAGATTTCAACAGAAATATCCATTTTGACCATCTCTTAATTCATTTCTAGTTTCGGCGTGACATCTGTATGTACTTATGTATGTATATATGTACGTATCTCGCATAACGTAAAAACGATTAGCCGTAGATTTTGGAATTTTGGATTTAAGACTGTTGTAACATCTAGTTGTGCACCTCTCCTTTTCATTGCTATCGACTGAACCAAACCTATCCAAAAAAAGCCCAAAATAAAAAAATAACTGGATTTTTTACTTTCTCTTAACTGCAGTAATAAGCCTCATTGAGAGCTTTTCAACGATATATCATAAGTGATATTTATTTTCATTTGTTCCAGAGTTATAGCCAAATAAAATTTTAATTAATGAAATACGAGTATTTTGATATTACAAGAGAAAGGCAGATCGGTTGGAATCAGACTTCATTTCCATTTTTTTAAAATTTAAATACATTGATTTATTCGGTGTATATTATTATTATTATTAAACAAATAATAATAATAATTATTATGTATTATTATGTATTATTATTGTGTATAATTATTATTTAACAAATAATAATTATTCAATAATAATATTAAAAAAAAATATGAAAAAAAGTTATAAGCGAAATAACATTTTATGTACTTTTAATACCGTGTATATACAATTTAATAGGCATTATTTTATATATGTATGTGTAATAGATTTAGTGACACCTGATTTAATATTAATTGAAAATTATAATTTAGAACCGTACTATTTTTGGATTTTCTAGTTTAATTTTATTTAATTATTCTGGAATATTATTTTATCTACATTACAGTTAACTACAGTGTATAAAAAATAGACCCTCACGAGAACATATATACTGAGGCATATATCCCCGATCTTTAATAAATTGAAAAAATTCTTATCTTTTAGTTCATTACACATTGTCGGACAATATTCCCAATTCCCTAAGTCGGGAGTTTTTTTTGTTGCCAATCATTTAATCGTTCTTTGGTTTGATGTGATTCTTCTAATCTTAATTTGGGTAAGTTTTCTAGTTTTCAAATTCTTTCTCTCTTTATATTCATCATCCTCTTAATCTTTTTATTCTTTCTTGGGTTTTAACATTTTCTTCCTCTTTATATTTATCATCTTCTTGTAGTTTTTTAAGAATATATTTCTTAATGTTATCTTTCTTGTTCCTGTATGATGTCTCTTTTTTCATTTGTGATTATTAACCAAATAATCCAATAGAATCTGAATTTTACATCGTAAGGTCGAAATTAACATTTTTAACCATTCCATTTACAACGGAAGTTCACTAAACGGAATAGTTTAATTATTATTAACTTTTATTTATACGACACACCAGAAATCTGAAACTTTTGTTAATCAACAATTCATAAAGATATGATCTACTAATACGAGTAATAAAGGGACTTTTACTCTATCCTAATATTTCATGCAAGATTGTTGAATTAATTGTATAAATATTTGATGTTAATAAAGATCGTTTCTCACTTTCAAATGAAATAAGTTTAAATGAACCGCAGCAAAGTAATTTAATATGCGTACAATGAAGTCATGTTGTGTCCACATCAGATTTTTTAGGTTTGTAATACAACAGCTTTGTTAAATAACTAATAAATGCAGAAGATTTACTAGCAAAACTTTTAGAAAGGTTAATTTAAAAGAAAAAAGTGAATACAGCCAATAAAAAGTTAATAAAAACTTTTAAAACAGTTTTTTTTTATTGAAGCAAAACATACTAAAAATAGACAAAATATTGTATTATTCTTTCTGTACCTTTTTAACGCCAAATTAATCACGCGTTAATGTTGAACATCGTGTGATTTAGCATATTCAGTGCATCCCAGGCCACTAGTACAAGGCAAATTTCATGTCGCACTAGTTGTCAAAAACAGTGTGGCGCATCCTACGGGAAAAAATCTTAATCCTTTTCACCTGCATAAGACTCATAATTTGCGGCAACAGATTACCTCCGGAGGTTAAACTTTTGACGCGGTAATTTCAATTAGGTACAGAAAGAATAATACGACGATTTTCAGTCTATTTTTCGTTTGTTTTACTAAAGAAATTTTTAAAAGTTTTTATTTACTTTTTATCGGAGCATTTATATTAATTTTTCTCAGAATTAAATTCTCTACAAGTTGTGTCGCTAAATATTCCACATTTATTAGTCATTTAACATAGCTGTGGTATTACATACCTAAAAAAATTTCGACACCGAATTTTGTGCTTTACGTCCGATATCTTAAAAACTGCTGAAGTTACAGTTCTGGGACCTGATTTATCCTATTTCGCAGCTAAAATTATAAGAAACTACCAACTTCATTCCTTAATTTGGGTCTTAAATATTACAGTAAGACTTCATTGTATTAAAAGACGTGAAATTCGTGTGAAATCTTTCGCTAGCCGTAACTCGAAAACAAAGTATTTTCAAACCAATATTTAACGGAACGTTTTTCATTATTTTCAACAGTAGAACATTTGCTGAAATTTTCTCCGTTTCTTCGTGTGACACTCTGTATAATATTTCAGGTATTTTAATAAATATTGATGAACACAATGATGTAATAGGCCTACAGTAAGCAGGAGCCTACTTAGCTAATCTATTAAATTAGCACTTGTTGGGCATCATGGAGTTTCTGGAACATAACGAAAATGCTTATATCGTGAATAAAAAGAAATATAAACGAAGAAAAACAGAAAAATAAATGGTTATACAGTTAAATGTAAAAGAAAACCCATTAAAGTAAGCTTTTTTAAAACAGGAAATAAATATTATAAGTCTGTGTAAAAGTATACTTACGTGAAACGGGAATGGTGCCTGATAAAAGTTCAGTATTTACAAACAAATTTGAACAAATATTTAACCTGATATGCTTAAAACATTGCTCATTATTCTAGATTTAATCCATTTTATTGCTCATTATTCCAGATTAAATCTATTTTATTAACTGACAATTAATTGCAGTTACCGTCATGAAAATTGTTTTCATCCTAATTTTAATTTAAATCTTGTTTTTTTGGAATCCCGGTCAGGCATGGCATTATAAACAAACGTATGTCCTAAAATACTTCTTTGTGAGTTATAACTAGCGAAAGATTTCGCTCAAATTTCAGCTACCACAGTAAAATGGGATCGTACTGAAATCTTACCGAATGACACTTACGGTTAATTAAGGAATAAAATTAGTTATTTCGTAGCTGAAAAATTGAATAATATAGGTCCCAGAACAGTATCTGCGTCAGTTTTTGAGAAATCTGCGATGAAAACCAATAAATTGGGGTAAACTTCATGTTCTTTATATTTGACGTACAATAATAATGGGTAAAAATCACACGAAACCTAAAAGAAAAAATTGTAAAGAATTTTACTCTGAACGAAGTTGTAAGATAACTGGAATAAAAAAAAATCTTTAAAAAATTCTACCAAATAATTTTTATTTTACATTATTATTGTATAATTCACAGCTTTTTTTTACATTTATTTTTATACATTTTTTTATAATTTTTTTTTCAAATGGGTCTGACTAACTTTGTTTTATTCAACTTATCTTATACTATTTTTAAAAAATTAAATTCTTTATCACTTTTGTTTGTAAGTGTTATGTGTTTATTATCCATTAACAGTTTTTGTTCGTCAAACCTAAAAATGGTGTTTAACCCTATTTAAGCCTATTTAACCCTATATTTCATCCCAGATTTCTCAAAACATCCTGCAGATACGATTCTGGTATTCTGATTTTCTGAATTCTGATATTTTATTCGATTTCTGTGGTGAGAAACCTTAAGAAATCACTAATTGTACTACTTAATTAACGTCCTAAAAATTTCATTACGACATCATTTCAACTACTGTTGAAATCTAAAATTCATTAAAATTCTACATTAATTATCCAGCAAACTTCTAATATCATATCTCAATCATTCACTAACTTTACTTAATGTCATTTAAATTAAGAAATACTTTTTCTCTTCTTTTTATTTATAAACTTCTTTTAGATTACATCAAACAGAAATTACTTAATTTCACTTTTAATTACGTAATAAATTCTTAGCATTGTGAGCCTACAGTTTATTAACACAGAAAATAATCAGATTTAGCTATCATTAAGCTATTATTATATAGCTATTATTATTATAGCTATCATTAGTATTACATAATAACAACAGAAAAGTTAAGTAGTATTTTTATTTCTGTCTTACCGTTCCCGTCCCCCAGTTATATTTTTATTTTTCTTTATTAAGTTTCTTTTGTTATTGTTAAGCACAGGGTGAAATAATTACATCAGCGTATCACAAAGGATAATCAACACCAAAGAAAAACCTTTTTAATGAATTTAACTGACTAGCTTGTTATATATACTTGAAATATGAGTACGCTAGAGAAAACAGGTGCTTGCAATTAATTACCTGTAAAGTATATTTTCCTGTTTAAAAAAATAATACGTTTAAAAATCAAAAGGTAATTAATTAAAAATAATAAATCTGGTACTGTAATTTATTAAACTAATTACATATGTCAGAGTAAAAATACGTAATTTCAAAACATAATAATATACATTTGATGTATGAGATCAAACATAAATATAAGATTTGTTTAAAAATAATGAGAAAATTATAAAAAAAAATTAAATTTCAAGTTTTATTTATATATAAAAACGTAATGTAAATAAAAATACCTAAAACAATTTTTGAAAAACCATTATTTGACATAAAATATCAGAAAAATTTACTATCTACTGATTATATGCAAAAGAAAAAAAATAGAAAATTTAATTACAATTATAGAAATAGTTTTCAAAATTCATTTTACTGAAACTTTTTAAGCTGTATTTCTACGCCAAAAAACGAATTTGTACACACGTATTGCATTACTGGTTCACTAATTGTTAAGATTCTCATAAGAAAAGAATACATAAACATGTCATGTAGCCCAAATGCCATGTTACATACGCGCCAGTCTTCGTGCCTCGAGCGGCAGGGTCTCGGCCTTTCATCCGCGGGTCCCGGATTCAAATCCCGGTCTTTCCTTTCTTTTCTCTGTTTAGCTTCCGGGAATCATCGTCAGATATTACTTCATAGGATGACATGTAAATGAAGTGAAACCTTGTACAGTCTCAGTTCGACCATTCCTGAGGTGTGTGGTTAATTGAAACCCAACCACCAAAGAACACCGGTATCCAAGATCTAGTATTCAAATCCGTGTAAAAATAACTGACATAGGACTTGAACGCTGCTTTTGACTTCCAAATCAGCTGATTTGGGATGACGCGTTCACCACTAAACCAAGCCAGTGGGTTTCGAATTCCGGTCAGGCTATACACGCTACAATATTGCAATTTCATCTCATCCTCTGAAGCAATTACTAACGTTGGTCGTGTAGGCAAAAAAAAAAAAAAAATACTGAAGAAAACTTTCTACATAAATTATCACCTGAATTAAACACTTTTAAAATATCCAGTGGTTTATATTAAAAAATAAGTTACAGTAAGAGACGGTAAACCTGGAAAATTTCCACAATTCTACGTCTATGTGTTACCAGTAATTATTAATATAAATGATATCTATGTATGAGTGTGTGTGTGTGTGTGTGTGTGTGTGTGTGTGTGTGTGTGTGCGTGCACGCGCATGCGTGCACTCAATACAGTGTATGTGTGTGTTTTTATTTCTAAGCATTACTCGTGTGTGGAAACGGAAGATTGCGGACTAGATTAGTAAAATTAAAAAAATTAATAACAATATCATTCTAGCAGTTTAAATTTCAGATGGCCAAAATTAACAGAAAGCAGACAAGATTTTTTTTTCAAAAAATAATAAAGTAATTAAAAATAAATAATTCCAAAAGGTATACGTATTTAGTATGTTTTAAGGGTATTTAAAACATTTATATATATATATATATATATATATATATATATATATATATATATATATAAAGAAATTCTAACAATAAATGCCCTATAACCAACTAACGTCGTTAAATACTCAAATTTTAGGTTGACTGATAAAAACTTATGTATAATAATTATCAAAAACTCTTTTAAAATAAAATAGCAGTCAACATGAGCAGTTAAAAGTAATTAAATATTGTGGTACCATAAAAAATAGTAAATTTAAGTTAGATGTAATGCATAATGTATGATAGTTATCATCAAAATGTGAAATAAGCTGGAATCAGTGGTTATTAAATATAAATTTATCTATTTTAGCACGTATAAATTAAGTCTTAAAACAAGTATAAATCTCTTGAATAATAAGGTATCTTATTTTTTTTTAAAGTTAATAGAATATACCTTTGAAATATATTACTCTTTATACGTAAATGATTTTATGACTATACGGCTAACTACTGTATGTCACTGAAACAAATTTTCAGAATATCAATTTTAAATAACCATTAAGTAAATATTTTTCTAAGGTAATGATGCTCTCTCTTTTTTTTGTTTAGCCTCCAGTAATTACCGTTTAGATATTACAAGGTAAAGATGCTACAAAATTAAATCGTTACTGTAATTTAGCTTATTTAAATTTAAAGTGAATACAAACAAACATAATCTACATAATACTGTACCTTAAAAAGCCTTTTAGTAAAACGGCTCCATTTCCACCCACCAAACAGTACGATTGTCAATATCATTTGTTTTAATTTTTTAACTCTGCAAACAGCCGTTTCTGTTTTTAATTTATTTTTACTGGCAGTATACATTTCCCTTTACCTCGCAAGATATAACAACACAGATTCGCTGATAGTTGCTCTATTAAGTAATTTATAAACGTTTATAAAGATTACATAAATAAGTATTACTTCAGAGGATGAATGAGCATGATATGTATGACTGTAAATGAAGTGTAGCTTCACGTCGACCGTTCCTCAGATTTGTGGTTAATTGAAACCCAACCACCAAAGAACACCGGTATTTACGATCTAGTATTCAAATCAGTGTAAAAGTTACTGCCTTTACTAGGATTTCAACCTTAGGACTCTAAGTTCTAAGGTTCGAAATAAACTGTTTTGAGATGACGAGTTAACCACAAGTTGGGCTGCAGATAACATAAGAGGTTTACGAAACAATTTATCACGCAAATACTACAAGCTAAATTATTTCATGACAAGTGATAAATCTGATTTATTTGACTGTACCTGCCGCTCTAAGCTGTCAGAAAGTCATTTAATATATAAATGCTGACGTTGAAAGCCATTTTCTTTTTTTTAGGTTACTTTCAGTTTATTTTGGTTTTCATTTATTTAAAATAGTGTCTTTTAAATTAGAAGAAAATATTAATGAAATTAAGTAAGCGTGTTTCACGAAGTTCTCCCGGGAATTTCATAAAGTATTTTACACGCATAAATAATGGAAAAACATATATACTAAAATGCATCGTTTTCAAGTTACGGTTACTGAAAGAATTCTTTCGGATATCAGCTACTCTGGTAAAATGAGTTCGTGAAAGGTTTAGGACGTTAATTAAGGGGCAGAGTTAGTAACTTCTTATGGTTTTTGACCTGATAAATCGAAAAGATAAGTTCCAGAACCGTATCTGGAGTAGCTTTGAGATATCTGGGGGAAAACCAATAAATGTTGGTAAAAAAACCCTGTTTTTTTTGTATGTTTGGCGTACAATAACTATGTAACAGAATTTGTAAAGAATTTAATCCAATGGTTGAGAATTTGTAAAGAATTTAATCCAATGGTTGCTTATAGTAAGGAAAATACTTTTAAGTGTTCTCCAAACCATCGAATGCGAATTTCCGTTTCGATTAGAAAGACATCGTGTGCTGAGGCCTGGACTGCGTTGAACTGCATTGATAATACGTTCGATAGCAGCGTCGTGTTCTAATACGAATATTAGGTAATGTAGCTGTTTCCTGAAGATTGCGAAAAGTTCCGCTAATTTTTTGGGATCAGGAATCCTGCGATTTGGAAAACGTATTTCATATTCTTCTGCAACAGCTCTAGCATTCCCATTATACAACCCGAAATAAATACTATACAAGCGTATTCCTCTCTCGTAAATAAATACGGCATTACTTCTATGGCAAACCAATCACGTTCAAACTAAAAAACCCTCGCTAACAACAGCATAGTTCACACTACCCGGTATACTTTATGTACCCTGCAGAATGATTTAAACAATAATACATAATTGAAATAATTATTTAATTTCTATCATTAATAAAAAATAATTATTATAAGTGATTTTTATTTTAAAATTCTTGTGTAATTTCTAGGTTTTTTTTAAAAAATATGTTTTTAACAAATTTTTGATGTCTCCAAAAAAATGTTGGTGTTTGTTGACATTAGATAAGTACTTTTCTGGTAAACCTAGTAATGTACAATTTCGAAATAAAATTCAAATAAACGTAGTAATGTATAGTTTCTAAATAAAATTCAAATTTTTCTAACTTTCTTTGTATCATTTTGCTCATAATTAAATTCACTACAAGTTTTGTTTAAAACTTTTATGTGTTTAATTCCCATTTATCAAAGTTATTCGTCACCCATACTTGCACGGGTGGACGGTGGTGATGAAATGCGAGGACTCTCGAGCCCCTGCGCTAAAAGACCCCTCCGTGGATGTCTCCGTTAGAGGCGAAGCACAAAGGACTGAGCCCCTTTGTTGGGTGATTGCTGGGTGATGGAGGCCGGTAACGGCATAGCCGGGCCTGGCATTTCCCTTGTCTGGCGACTAAAGGGAAAGGCACCTCCCGGAACCGTGTTTATGCTTAATTGAGGGTCTGGTTCCGGGAGGCAGGGAAAAAAAGAAATTATTTGTCAAACATAGAAAACAGAGTTTTTACACCAATTTATTCTTGAAATTTCTCAAATACTACTGTAGTTACGGTTCTGAGACCTATTTTATTCTATATTTTAAATCAACAAGCATAAGAAATTACTAAGATTATTTTCACGAGTGTAATAGGTTACGAAAGTCCCGGGAGAACTCTCTGATACTCCTATATATATATATATATATATATAGTTTATTTTGGTTGAATTACTTCATCTCAGAAACTTACAGAGAAGGTTGTATACGTGAGAATATGGATATGGAATTATGTAGGCGTATATAAAATTCTATGCCTGACCGAGTTTCGAATTCGGGACTCCGGATAAAAGACCGAAACGCTACCACTGCGCCACAGAAATTGACAAATTTACATATATTTATAAACACAAAATACAAAGTATTAACAAATTATGGCAACCCTTAAATTCATTTTCAACAGTTAAAAATAGAAAAATTAAATTTAGCAAATCCCCTAACCCGAAATTTCATTTTTTGTTGTCATTTTTTCTTTGTCATTTTTGTTCTTAATTTCCCTTTTGATGTAAAAATCTTACCCTTTAGATTTAGAATCTTCCCATCTACGGTTGTTTGGGGTATGATGGTGTTATATCGAAAAATATATAAAATTGAGATAGCAGCATCTAAATTTAAAAGAAAACCTGTTTTAACTGTTGAAAATATATTTAAAATTTACCATATTTTATGGTAATATTACATTTTTCCATTTAATAAATGTAATTCAGCAATTAATAATTCGCAATTACCCAATTTTCATTTTTAAGTAAAGATACCTTAATACCTTAATTATAAGTAAAGATACCTTAATTATGAATATTAAAGCGCGTTTGTTTAAGTTTTATCAACTAATTATAAACAACCAGGAAGAAGCAAAACAAAAATGTACTTCCAAATCGCAAGGAAAATACAATTCAATTACCACGATTTTTTTGATTTTTTTTAAATTTTTGTAAAGGTGACAGTTGATTGCACGCCAACTGAACTTTGAATTCCTTCTATATTAATATTTCCGTCTAATTAGAATGTAGATTTCCCCGTTATTTTTTTCATAATCGGTCTTTAACGGATAATAGCGATGTACTAAAGTATTAGAAAAAGTAGGTCATTTTCTATCTAAAGCAGAATTGGATATACAGAGTGGCGTACGAAATGATCCAACACCTGGTTTTGTTAAAAAATATTTCGTTTCACGCCTCGTTCATTAGCACTCGTAGTTCCTTGACTATAGTAGGATAATTAGAAAAAATATTTCTTTTAGAAATCCTCAAAGAAAATAATCACACGGATTCAAATCAGCACTGTTCGGGGGCCAGTTCTTTCCACAAGCAAAATGATGAGTCAATAGATCTGAAATTAAATTTTCGTAAAAGGTTTCACGCAGAAAGTCTAAAACAATAATAGCTGTATGCGGTCTAACTCCATCCTGGATGAAAAATTCGTTTCCGAATTGACACCCTTTTTCATGAAGCTAAGGAAAAGAATTATTACGCATTATATTTAGATAACGTTCACTGTCTGCTCCTCAATTAAAAATGGAGCTATTATCCAGTGACTTGAGATAGCGGCCCGTACCGTAATTCTTGGAGCGTATTGCACATTTTTATGAGCGCGTGTGGATTTTTGGAAGCCTAAGACGATTTTTGGAAACCAAAGATTTTATTTATTAACGACCCCGTCTAGGTGAAAATAAGCCTCATCTGAAAACCAATTCAACACTAGGTCTGGGTTCACAGCCCGTTCAGCGAATGCCATTTTTTATGTATATTTTCAACCGTTAATTTAGGCACCACTGTGTACGGATAAAACTGCAAATCACGTTTAAAAATTCGGTTCACAGATCGCCTAGAAATCCCAAGTTGTGCTGCCGGCTTTTCCTATTGATTTTCCCGGGCTCCTCAGCAACGCTGCTCTGACAGCTTCGACATTCTGTGGAGAACGAACATCGACAGGATGTTCGCGCTTATTCTCAAATACTGAACCGTCACTATTAAATTTTTCGTAAAGTCTACGTATTTTTTTAAACGAGGACAACCGCCATGTTTGAAAATGTACGCGAAACCGTCTTTGTGTAAGCAAAGATTTTTTCATTAAAAAACAACACAATCATTACGCGCTTTTCAACAGCCAGTCTTCCTTTGTCAGCCATCTTGGAACGATACACAGGCAGTGCACTCGGAAAAAGAAGAAATTAATATTCATGTCATTGTTGCCAACAATTATTACCGAAATAAATGTCGGATCATTTCGTGTGCCACACAGTATTTTAAACAACACTCCCAAGAATGATAATTTTGGTAATTAATTACCATTAGTACTAAAATTGTATTTATTTCTAAGAAATAAAACCTAATGGTGAATGAAAATTATTGTTATTTTGTCTAAATTATTCTTATTTAATTGACATAAAATTAAGTTGAATTATATGTAATATTTATTCAACCGAGATATTTTGTTGTTTTTCAATTTACATTTTATTATTAAATTAAAATAGCGACAATATATAGAAGCCGATAACATTTGAAGCGTAGGTCGCCAGTATAACGTGTCACAGATTTCCTGATTATTAATCCGGTTTTAATTATTGAAAATCATGAAATCAATGTATTAATCTTTTTGTCAAGTATCATAAACAGAGAACAGCAGATTTTGTTTGATTTTAATTTTCGTTATATTAAAATTGTATTGTTAACAAAATTGGATTTTCTCTTCAACTAGGCTATAATTTAGAAGTTATTTGTTTTTCAATGAGAATAATTTAAGGTTAATTTATTTTTAAAAATCTATAATTAAATTTACATTCAACGGAAAAAATTTATATAAATAAAAGTGATAAAAGTTAAAATTTTCCCACCATATACAAAATAATTTTTTTATTATTTTGAATGAAAACCTAAAAATAAACTTTTTTTTGGCGTTTTATATAAGTACAATTTACCTTAAAAAAATAATAATTAATTCTTACCAAAGTTTAGGAAGCATAAACATACAACTTTGCAATAGGTCTACGCAGTTTTGTTAAGCAATGCTAGCACTGCTAATAGGATATAGAGGGGATGAAATACCGTGACAGGACGTTATTTGTAGCAAGAAACCAGCCGCCAGTTCAGCATTCCCCACTCTGCGCGTCAACTGTTCTTTCTAAAATTTGACGGGTAACTCAAGTAATGGCTAGCAAAGGATTTCGCCCGGATTTCAGTTCTAATAAAAAGATAATTTTTAGAACCCAAATTCAGGAGTAAAATTGGTGGTTTCTTATGTATTTTGAGCTAGGAAATACAGAACTCAGAACTGTAACTCCAGTTGTTTATATGATATCCAATGTCAAACAAAATTTGGAGTCGAAAAACAAGTTTCTTTTAGGTTTAGGTTTATAGTACACTAGCTTTGTTAAATGGCTAATAAACGGGGTAGATTTAGTAACAAAATTATCAGTTCCATCAAAACTATCAGTTCTATCGATGGTGAATTACAAGTGACATTTTAGTCGATACAATTTACTTTAAGACCATTAGGAAATCCTATTTTGTATGTAATTATTGAAAATACTTATCTACAATTGGATTTGGTTTTGATAAATTTTAGAATTATTCGCCATTTATTATATTTTTTAAGGGAATAGGATGCGGAACCCCATGGTTACGCGCATCTCCACAGATCATATACTTACAATCTGGAAGTCGTAAACGGGACCCAGGTTTCCAGCCTGCTAGAGACCAATTTAATAACACGGCTAAGAAGTACAATGGGTACACTCATCTACACAGACGGCTCTGTGTCGGCCGACGGATGTGGCTGTTCTATTGTACTCCCTGACACTGAGATATTATATAAGCTTAATGCCTGTTCCTCTGTGTTCTTTCGCGAATTGCATAAATTATGCAATTTACTCCGCCTTGAAAGTTATCGAAACCCGTAGCGATGACAGCTTCCTAGTAATAATCGACTCGGAGTGTACTTGACAGCTTGAGCTGCAGACGTTCTGAATCCATCGTCCAGATTATTCATGATATCCTTTCAAGGATAAATAAGAGTATGGTATTGGTACGGGTCCCTGGCCATTGTGGCATCCTGCTGATCGTTCCCGAGTGTCAAAAGAGGACTGAATGCCAATAAATGTATTCGAATGCCAATACATGTATACAATAAATTGTATTCGGATGCCAATAAATGGCATCCGAATACAATGGACATGTGAGAGAGACATCATTAAATCAGTCCGTGTAAAATTGCGGGCTCATTGGAATAGGTTCTGGCTACTCCCACGGCATTACATAACATACAGGAGAATGTGCTCAAGAAACCTCTTTCCCCCAGGCAATAGAATACACCAAGTCATCTTAACTCGGCTAAGGATTGGACACACCAGGCTTACCGACACTCATCTGTTTGGGTCTCCTCAGAAGATCTGTGAGGTTTACCAGGTCAAATGGTTCGTGCACCATCTGCTCTTTGATTGCCCAATTTTTGGAACCATCAGAAAAAACTTAGACCTGGCTTCAGAGATGAAATTTTTATTACACCAGAAAGAAGGTATAATACGTCTGTTGCGGTTACTCTCTTACAGTGGAATGAAGAATACAATTTAATGGTTTTTGTCTGATTTATGTATTTTAGTCTATGCTTCTTGCTGTTACTTATCTTGGTTTATTCTTTATTGTATTTTTGTTGTTTTATATAACAATACATGATTGTTGCTTTAGTCGATAATAACTGTAATTGTTGATGCGACTGTAAATAAAAGCATTAAAAAAAATTAAAGTATCTATTAATAAATACATTAATTATATTTCTGGTAATCTCTGAAACAGGTTTGCGAAGAAGACATGTTACATCCAATTAATCTGGATTGTTGTCCGAACTGTGTGATTAACAAATCTAATATATGTATAAATATATATGTATAAAACTTATTATTTTACTAGAAATTATCTTTTTTTATTTAGAAGAAAATAAAATCATCTCTCTTTAGATTTATAAAATAGAATATTGAAATTTATACAGAAATTCTCAATGGCTAAAAACAATTTGTTTTAAAAAAATATTGTTTTAACATCATGTGTTCGTTCTACTGGACCTCCCCGCAGACTTACAGTTCATCTGCTGCCAGACGGAAACGAAACAAATTTTAGTTTAAATTTACATGGAGAGCACTCGGGATCCCGTTGCCATTAAAAACAAAGGAGAGGCATACCATCCCCCCATATCCTGTATAAATCGATACAAGGACCTTCCCTTAGTCATCGGGTGCCATTACTGCTGCCATGCTTCCATCGCGAGGCTGCAAAGTGTCCTCCGCAGGCGGGAGATGAGCAACTGTTCGAAATTTAGAACCGGTGCATTGAGATCAGTGTTCCGCTTTGGTACAAGCCCAGCTCGAAACCACATCCCAAATACCTCGGCCTCCCTGCCTCGTAGAAGGTGTTTTAAAAACAGTGCATATAATTAAGGCTCTGCGGTGAGCACTCCTTAAATTTTGATATGTGCTCGATTTCTTTCCAACCTATGCGCCCAAACGGACGCTGCGTAAGAAGTCATACTCTGGAAGACATCTCGGTATACCATGTACAAATGACGGCCCAACAGCCCGTAGTCCTTTCGAGTAATCCTTCTAAGCTTTTACATCACAGAGACGACGTCCACCGCTACTTGCCTAATGCGGTTGCTAAACAGCAACTTCTCATCAAACAAAACACCTAGGTACTTATGAACTCCAACTCGGTTGATTACACAGCCTTCATACTTAATACGGGGGTTACGACTATATGATAATTTATCTGCAACCTTGAGAAACATAAACGTCTTCGGCTCAGAAATCTACCCCTCTGCGGTTGACAAAGCCGCCTGCGTTCAGTTTTCTAGCTGGGGTCGTGAGCAGATAGTCATTTTAGAAAGCCTGGGCCGTGACCCCTTCCAGGTCCAGTAAACGTACTACATTTAGTAAACTTTATACATAAAAATTAAAACAATCTGAATGTGTTTTTTTCGACTTTTCGAAAAAAATGAGGTATTACTTTCGGTCGATGGTATCAAAGGGGGAAAAAATGAATTTAAGTTTTTAGGTATGAGGATCACGAAAATACTGTTAACTTAAATTAGATTTCCTTATTAATTTATTTAAAGGCGCATCTATAAATTTTATTTATAAATTTTTTGGCTCAAAAATCATCAAAACTACTAAACCGATTTAATTAAAATTTACATATACTGTAGTAGTACATCTGAAGTTGTTCAAATGAAAATTTGATGTAGATTGATCGAGAAGTTCTTGAGTTATATTCAATTTAAAGTTGAAAATATTCAGTGGGGTAAGTTAGAAGCGTGGTTCGTTACGATGCTGAAAGTTGTAACGTTAACGTTTCTTTATCTATTGATCAAAGGGTTCTTTTTTGTAAAATTTTAGAATAGAATGAGTTGATACTTTTTCAAAAGGAAACGAAATAATATAAGTTAAAGTCGATCTTTTCAATAATTTTTTTTTTTAAATTAAAATTATTAATAAAGAGAGATGCAGTAAAGTTTGTTTTCAAATAAAGTCAGTCCATTAATAAAACATTACCTTTGAAAATGTTAGTTATAATTAAAATGTTGTTTGTTCCATGCACCGGTTAATTAACAAATTTGAAACTTTTTACCCTATTTTTTTTGCTTTGTAATTTTCCAAAAAGTGATAATTTATTTAAATAAAAGTATATTGCTTTATTTCAATAAAAGTATATTACTGACTTGATTATTTATTGAAACAAGTACCACTTGGTATACATTTTGCTGACGACTATTTAAATTTTTATTTAAGCCGACATGGTCATCTTAAGTGACAACAGATGAATTGCAGTACAGTATTTTTTTTTTTTAATTTCTATTTAGCTTGTGATTATAATTGTAAAATTTCTATTGAGAAGACTAAAATTATGGCGTGAATCACATGCCCTTGAACAGATAAATTTTTTCCTTTGGAAAGCATTCTATTCTTTGTTATGAATGACGACACTATCAATAAAAATAACATATTTATAAATATGTGTGGGATTGTAAACTTAAATTTAAGAAAAAATGCTACGAAAGTAATATATCAAAGTTGTTTGCAGATTTTTCCAAATTTGCAAATTTTCCTCTGTAGAAATAAAAATTATAAATTTAATTACACTGACGATGAAATTATAGGCGTGTAATTACTGTTACTGAGTCAATACTTTCTTGGAATATAAGTCAATAACCACTTGGAATTCTGAAAAGCCTACCTAAAACACATCGCCTTTGCTCTTTATTACGTTTAATTGTACAGAGGAGACTTTTATATCTATAAATAATAATTCTAATACATCTGATGATGGAATATATATTTCTCAAGATACACCCAACAACAATACAATTTTCAGTAAACTCATAAGATGGTTAACAAAAGGATGTTAAAGTTTTATTGTATGTGACATCATAGAGATCTCAAAACGTTAAATTATACATTAATATAAAATAAAAATTAGTGAGGTGTATTTGATAAGTTGTTCTGTTTTAGGAAAATATTTATTACGACAAAAATAAAATTTCGTTTGTAAATATTAATGTGATAAAACAATTTTGCGTTACTGCTATCGATGTTTGTAATATTCCTAATTTACAAATAAGCGCCATTTCTATGAGCGAAGACTACACTAGCAGGTCTATTATACTTCTAATATGAAGTCATAATCTCAACAGTTAATTTATACGATTTTTTTTCACAGAGCCCTTCATTACTTTCATTTCTATTGTTTTAATACACTAAATTCTACGTAAACTTAATATACAAGTTATTTTTATTCGGCACTTGAAAACTGTTATCTCTGTTAACTGTTATATGTTAACTGTTATCTCTGTTATATGTTAACTGTATATAAGACTGTTGTCTTATATTTAATAATTACCAATCCTATCTTAAGCAATTTCTGTTGAAAAAATGGTTCGATGTTAGAAAAACGTTCAAATTAGACGGGGTAATAAGAAAAGTCGTTCAATAAAACATAGTCGAATTTTTACGCGTTTCATACAGGCTTAATTTATAATTAAATAATAAAATCTGATATATATGTCTAGCCAATATCTGTGTGTCTATTATTATTATTCTTTCACGCAAAACTTATTCAAAGTATTGAGCTGAAATTTTGAATGAACATAAGTTTTATACTTGAAAAGAACATAGGACTATTACCGTTACGAAATGTTTTACAGTTTCAAGAATTTGGCCGCTTTAATAGCTTATAATAGCAACTGAATCATGTTCCTTACCGAAATTCAACTTTACTATGGCCAACGCATTGGTAAAATGTTATTGTAGAATGCTTCGGTATTTGAAATCAAATTTTCTACAAAATTTCCTGGCATCGTACCACGGTTATATTGGTGTTGTTTGTGATTAGATTTGGGGCTCCCGCTGGTGGGGGTGGCCGCGCTGCCGGGGTATGGTATCCCGTGCGACCGGAGGCGTGGTTTCGTTCCGCCAGTAGCGATCCTGGTTTGACTTTGTAATGCCGTGCGAGATTCCATGATGGGACCGGGTGGTGATGAGGGGTTTGTCCCCGGCTCCTGCGTGGACCGGAATGAATTTAAGTTCCCCTAGTTAGATGACCTAGATCGGTCGACTTATTTGGGTGCAGGTCTAAATTTCTATGGTACGTAATACATAATTTTGATTGGTATGAATGTAACACTGATTTACGTTTCAACTCGCTCGTTTTCTGAAGCAATCACAGTCACGAACAATGCTGTCAAATTTGGACTAGGCGCGGGGTCCGCGTTTCCGCGGTTTCGGTTAGTTAGTTTGACACAATCATATTAGTTTGGTTGTGAAGATGTCTGAGGTGATGGCAGAATTTGTATTTTATTGATGCAAATGTCTGTTGAGCCGTTTACATCCCGACCGAGGCCTCGTTGACGACAGTAAGACGTAATCAGTTAGAGGGTCTACAGACGACCTCCGGTAAAGCCCCTCATGGCTCGGAACGGAGGGGGTGGTGTGGCGACCGGTAACGTGACAAGGTGGTGCGAGTCTTCCACCTATGGGGTTGGGATGGTTATCGATAAATGTAGTTTTAAATTTCTGACAACGTATGGTGTAGTGACTCAGTGAATTGAACAAAGCCACTGCCACTGTTACTTTGTGTACTCCATTTACGTGACTAAAAAAGAAAAGAAAATGAAAAGGTAAAAAGTGAATAACAAAGTACAGTCACTTTCTCGTGGTGTTTATCGGTTAACGCTAAGAACCGTAAAAAATACTTATTTACCAGTTCGAATGACTTTTAACCAGCTGTAACTACTATTTCTAAGACGGGGGCCGACTATTCTGAAAACCGCATTACTCAAAGTTTCGAGGTCTGTGCTGACCAAACTGTTGCTCTGAACAAATTCTAATACACTGATACTTTTTAAAAATTGGGATTTATCAGTATTATTCTCGAAAGCCTGCAAGTAAGAAACAGAGTCGGGGTCCAATGGGCGCAGCCTCTGTCTAGAGGAAAAGGGTGAGCAAACCGAGCCATGACGGGCTAGTTATTTATAAAAAAATTTTCAAACGTAAAACGTAAAAATTGCAAAAAAACTCGACACTTATTGAAATTATACGTAAATTGAAAATTATACGTAAATTATTGAAATTACACTAAATTCTACGTAAACTTAATATACAAGTTATTTTTATTCGGCACTTGAAAACTGTTTTCTTATATTTAATAATTACCAATCCTATCTTAAGCAATTTCTGTTGAAAAAATGGTTCGATGTTAGAAAAACGTTCAAATTAGACGGGGTAATAAGAAAAGTCGTTCAATAAAACATAGTCGAATTTTTACGCGTTTCATACAGGCTTAATTTATAATTAAATAATAAAATATGATATATATGTCTAGCCAATATCTGTGTGTCTATTATTATTATTCTTTCACGCAAAACTTATTCAAAGTATTGAGCTGAAATTTTGAATGAACATAAGTTTTATACTTGAAAAGAACATAGGACTATTACCGTTACGAAATGTTTTACAGTTTCAAGAATTTGGCCGCTTTAATAGCTTATAGTAGCAACTGAATCATGTTCCTTACCGAAATTCAACTTTACTATGGCCAACGTATTGGTAAAATGTTATTGTAGAATGCTTCGGTATTTGAAATCAAATTTTCTACAAAATTTCCTGGCATCGTACCACGGTTATATTGGTGTTGTTTGTGATTAGATTTGGGGCTCCCGCTGATCATCGTTTAACGTGGCTTCTTTTTATCTATATTTTCCGGGAAAGTAAAAAGTTAAATAACAAGAAAAAATTCACAAACTCAGGTAACTAGGGTTTGTGCTCTAATGAAAAAATAAACAGTAGAAATCATTTTTCTATTATACACTTATGAGGAGTAAATGAATAGACTTACATGTTATATTATACTACGGTCAATGCTAATTGCTGGATTTTTCAAGGATTACTTTGAATTAATAAACCGTGTATTACGCAAACATACGTTAATTCCAATCATATTTTAGTAATATATATTTCTTTATTTTATTGATATCGTTACTAATAATAACTATCTTTTACCCGCTATTTAAACTGACTTATTACAGAATTTTATTAAATGTAAACGAATTTTGTTGAAATAATTTATAAAAAAATATAATATAAATGAAATCGGATAAATTATAAGTAAAAAGAACATGGAACATGTCATGTGTGCAAACAAAGTCAATAGAGATCAAAGCCAACAGCCTATTAGCTCTATGTAGGGCATTGTCCCCTGGTATCAAGATTATATAATCTCCCTTTCACGTTAGCGACCGCATCCCTTTTATATCGATCGAATGCATATTTTATTATGCATAATAATTATATTATAATTGTACTGCAAAAATTATACGAGCATAATGTGTATGAAAAAGATGTGCAATTTTACTTTTATCTTTTAATACGTATCCGTATTAACATGTGACAATCGATGATAAATTTAATATTTAATATGTATCGTTGTTGAAACAACGCATATCCGAATCATTTATTACGGCTCGTGAATAGAAGAAATACAGTTATAAATGTTGTAGAGTTTTCTAATTATATTAATCTAATATATTAATAATTTCAACCAAATTACAGGGTTTGATTTCTTTTTTTTAAATACGAGTATATTAGGTTCTTTTCATTTATGGATAAATAACCTTATATTATTTCAAATTAATAGAATTATTCTGAATACTACGTTTGTGTAAGTATTTATTAATGGATGAGAAGAAAAGTAACCGATTATTACATGAATTTTTATAAAGAGTATTCAGTAAGTGACAAAACCTTTTGAGAAAATGAGAGTTAGAATAGTTGTTGAAAGTGGCCTCTCCATTATACGATTCACATAATTGTATAAGACGTTGAATGACTTTACACACATGTTGTAACGTTTGTTGAGGAATTGCAACAGCACATCGTTCAATTCGCTCTGTATCTCGGGGAGGGTGTGAGGATTAGTTTTGTAAGCAGCGTCCTTAAGTCTCCCCCAAGAAAATCAGGAGGAGATAAATCAGGAAACTCAGGGGACCACAACCCCTTCAAAATTACTTGTCCAAGAAAATATTGATCCAAGAAAGTCACAGTTTTGTTGGCTGCATGAGTCGTAGCATCATCCTGCTAAAACCACTGCGCCATGAAAGAATGTCATGAAGATTCGACTATGTGAAATTGCACACAAACATCCACAATTGTCCTTACAGAGGAGACTCATGCAGCTGATGTGAATTTTTCGTACACCATAAGCGTGAATTCTGAACATTCAGGAATCCATAAAGGTGGAACCATGCCTCGTCAGACCGAAACCAATCATCGAGTTTTTCTCCATTTGTTGTAACAGATGACATGAATCACTGACAGAAATGACAGAAAGCTACACGTTTTCCATGTTTCTGCGGGCAACAACTCGTGAGCAATTTTAATTCTGTACAGATACATCTTTAAACAATTACTCGATGCCGTGTGGGCATTACCAACACAGAGACCAGACTTGCTAGGTAGGCGTCACACAGACTACTTGGGACTAACAGAATATGCATCTTGCACGTCGATCAACTTTTCTAGTTTTAGTACTTTTGGTGGACCACTTTTCGCTGCATCTAACACATTCCCTGTCTCTTGGAACTTGTGGTACAGCCGCTTGATGGAGGACGTGTTTGGTGCATCCACACCATACTTTTCTGGGAAGGAATTCTGATCTGAACATAACTGGTACACCTAAAGTACTGGGAAACAATGAATATTCTCAGGAGCATTGGGTAACCCATTTTTTCTCAATTAAACAAGCAAAAAAAGAAAAGAACACTCTTCCATAACGTTGCATGACTTTTTGAACACTCTTTGGGTATGACTGATGCAGACGGCTGGATTGCTCATGTCATCTTACAATTAAAAATATATTAATATCCTTTGTACTTAAAAGATATATTTTGCCAAACTTTATTATCATGCTAAATATGAATAATGGAAAATATATTTACACAAAAACATTGTTCAAATTTTATTTATTTTAATACTTTTTTTTTATTTCTTTGTACGAAGTAAAAGAAGTATTATGAAAAAGAAAAATGTCGGTTTTCAGCTTTCAATGGAAGTATCCATTCTGACTAATTTCGGCGTGACGTCTGTACGTATATATCTTGCATTAACTAAAAAACGATTAGCCGTAGGACGTGAAATTTTGGAGTTAGGACTGTTGTAATATCTAGTAGTGCACCTCCGCTTTTGATTGCAATCGACTGGACCAAAAGTGTCCAAAAAAGACCAAAATCCAAACAAAATCTGAATTTTGGACTTTTTATTAACTGCAGTAATACGCCCTCACTGAGAGATTTTGAACGATATATATTAAGTGGTACTTATTTTCATTGGTTCCAGAGTTAAAGTCAAATAAAATTGTAATTAATGAAATATTTGGATCGTACAAGGGACGGCACATCGTCAAAAAAAAAAAGAAAAGGTGACGTCATCGCCTTTTTCCCCTTTTTTTAATTCAATTCTTTTAACTTCATTTAATTATGCTGATTAATATATTCAATATCAGAAGTTATTAAATAAAATAAAATTTTATGTACTTTTAAAAATGTTTATATGTAATTTAATAAGCGTTATTACATATTTGTTTATTTATATTGTAATTTGGTGAAACAAATAATTAATAATATTAATTGAAAATTATAATTTAGAATCGTATTATTGGATTTTCTAGTTTAATTTCTGTTTAATTCTATTTAATTATTTTGGAATTTCTGTTTAATTTTATCTATATTAAACTTAACTATAGAGTAACTGTAAAATAGACCATCACAAGAACAAAATATACACAGCAGAGGCACAGAGGCATATAGGCCCGATCTTTAATAAATTGGAAAAAATTCTTATCTTTTAGTTCATTACTCCTCTGATATTGTCGGACAATAATCTCCCTAAGTCGGAGTTGTTCATCATTTCGTTTATTTATTTTTTGTTGCCAATCATTTAATCGTTCTTTGGTTTGATATAATTTCTCTGATCATATATCGTGTTCACGTTCTCTAGTTTCAGCAATTATGTAAGAGGAGAGGGACAGTATAAATATTTACAATAATATGTAGCTATGATTTTAAACGTAGTTCAATTCATTGTGCTTCGTTACAGAGTAACACGAAAAATGATTATTCCGAGAATTATAATATTAATTTAATTATTCAATAAAAAAAACAAAACTTATAAATATAACACAAAACTCATTGCTATAATATGGAAATTTAAAATATACCTTTTTGTAATTTCACAATAATTATACGATAAAGTGCAACAGATTTCCTACTTTAACTGTATTACAGTACAGCCCGACTAGCCATTGAGGTTAATGTTGGTGAAATAATGCTGGAGGATAAATTTGTTTTGGTTTTATTAATTGTGTTTTGAAACTATAATCTCTTTTATGGAGTACTATTTATGTTAAAGTAATTTCAGTACAACAGAATAAATTGTTATTTAACTACGCGGATACAATTTTATTGAGCATTTATGTTGAATGGTACCGTTCGAGATATTTTTATCTTTTACTATTTTTACAAATCAGTTATAGTAATCCTATAATTTCCGGATAAATTTAATTATTCGTTGAATTATATCTTCCTTTTCCTCCTTATATTTTTGTTTAAATTAACCTATTTTATATATATGGGAACATTTTCAATTGCACAATTACGTTTACAACAAATTTCTAACTTCAATAAATTTAAACAAAAATGCTCCCCGTAGGAAGAAATGTTTTCGGTATCCATCTCGATTGATATGTCGCATAAAAGAAACAAATATACATGAGTAATAGTTGTTTGGGGAAAATTTTGCAATAAATCGACATCTTTTCTTTTAAATAAAAATAAAACTAATGTGGACACCACATGACTTCCTTGTATGCCTATTAAATTATTTATACACTTTTTTTTTAAATGAAACGAACATAAAAATTATTTCATTAAAACCTACTGATATTTTTCATATTTCTTTCTTTATTATTATTGAATTATTATTTATTAAACTAAATTTAAAATTAAAAAAAAGTAGAAACTGGTCTTTATATATATAAATGAAGACTACACGCACTAAAATCAAATAGATATCTTCATTTGTAACCAAGAAATTAAAAAAGTAGTCGAATTTAAAAAAACGTAAAAATCCATTTTAACCCTTTAAACTAGAATAGAAATTGTTTTTTAGACATTCGCAAGTAGATTACACACACCAAAAATCAAACTGATATTTTCATTTTTTACCTAGATATTAAATTTAAAAAAAATATAGTCAAAGGGTTAGGTTTACAAAGGTTATAAAAGGTTTTGTAAAATGGTAGATATTTTTAAACCTAACTATTTATTATCAACACCTTACATAACTAAACACAAACGATATCGAATTCGACCGCAAAAAAAATATTTTTTGTGAAGAATTTAAACATTCAGTTATTATAAAAGATGCAACATTTAGTTTTGAACTGGATAACAAAGTAAAATATTTTATACATTCATACAGGCAACAATCTACTGGATGTATTTTATTTTTCCGAAATTGGGAATAAAATCTTTGAAATACATTATAAGTTAGTTTCCAAATTACGAAACGTTTGGATGATAAAAGATATAAAGAAGCGATATGTGGTTCAAAGCATTCTAGGCGAGAAAAATATACAATACAACAAGGAATAATGTGCATAGCACTAACTAGACCCGTATTAAACCACCTAGGGCGGAAGGTTAACATTAGTACATTAAAACTATTACTCATGCAGCCTCGTAAAATAAATAATTTTTTTTTTTACTTACACTTTTGTAGTCGAAATAAAAATAAAATATATATTCCAAGTTGCACAGAGATAAAAACTCAATATTGATGATGAATACTGTTATACCACATGTAAAAATTTATTTGTATTTGTACTACAATAAAAAAAAAATCAATAATAAAAAAGTGGCACGTAAACTAATTTTCCGTTTCTATGGAAATAATTTAATGTCAATTTCATAAAAATAATTAATAATCATAAAAAAAAAATCATTATAAAAAATAAATATATTTTATTAGTTGATTTTTTTGTAAAACTATGATTAAAACTTGTTTTGTAAAACTGTGGTAACCTAATCTTTTTTTTAATCTAAAAAAAGATTATTTCATGGTATAGCATTTCAATAGTGAAGAAATTATCTAGCTAATTTAATTATTACTACTTGGTAATACATAATTCTAAAGGGTAAAGATACTATCCGTTTTCCTTATAAACTCTTCAGTTGATCTCAAAACTGTTATACAGTCTTTTATGGTTGCTGTCTTTTATACAGACTTTTTATGGTTGCTGATTATAGTAATGGCTGCCAATAGATGGGTGTAATGATTACCCATCGTTTTAATAGCTTACCTTTTAATGAATTAACCTTCGTTTTAATGACAGCTTTATTTTAATGTAACGTTAAAATAATGAAAATAATTTCATAATATTAACTTTGGAAACAACAAACCGGACAAAAATTAATAATAGTTTAAAATTTAACTTCATCTTCAGGGACTAGTGACGTAGTTTTTGATGTTATAATTGACAGGATTTTTTTAATACAGAGTTCTTTTTTGTTTATTTTCCTAACGAGTAAAAAAGTTGCAGTCTGTTCAACAACTAAATAATAAGGAACTCCTCACGGCCCAATGAGATGAAATTGATATACATGACGTGTAAATGAGGTGTAGTATTAAACAGACTCAGGCTGAAAATTTTTGAGACGTGTTATTAATTGAACCCCGATCAATAAAACACACCGGTATTGTGTCTAATATTCAAATGCGTATAAAAGCAACCGAGATTTGAACCTCAGAACATTGGACTTCCAAAAATCAGCTATTAAACAACTTTCTTTTTTCTGTTTAGCCTCCGATACCACTGTAAGGTATTACTTCAGAGGTGGAATGAGGATGATAATACGTATGAATGTTTATGAAGTGTACAGTGTCTCAGGTCGACCGTTCCTGAAATGTGTGGTTTTTGAAACCAACCACCAAAGAACACCGGTAGCAGGTAAACTGATTTACGAGAAGTTAACCACTAGATTACTCCCCAGTGAGCTAAAATATTTATAATTTTTATTCTATAAATCAAGTTAAAATATTTAGACAAATATTGAGAATTTTTATTCCATAAAGTAGGTTACTTGCGTTACTAAATAATATGAGTTAAAGGTAAATCTAGTTAAAAAAAGATTGTATAGTTTACTAATAAATTCGATTTATATATACTTTCAATTATAATTAATAAATAAATAATCGTTTATTTACTCTTTTTATTAACTAGAAGATCTATTTATAATATATCCTAAAAAAATTTTTTTTTTTACTTCGCAATTACAATACTTCCTTGTACGAGTACAAGGAAGTATTGTAGTTGCGAAAAATTTCGGTTTTCAGATATCAATCGAAATATACATTTTGACCATCCCTGAATCCATTTTGACTAGTTTCGGCGTGACGTCTATACGTACGTACGTATGCATCTACAATAACTCAAAAACGATTAGCCGTAGGATGTTGAAATTTTGGATTAAGGACTGTTGTAACACCTTGTTGTACACCTCCTTTTTTGATTGCAATCTACTGGACCAAAAGCGTTTAAAAAAGCCCAAAATCCAAATTTGTATTTTGAACTTTTTCTTAACTACAGTAATAAGCCCTCATTTAGAGCTTTTCAACGATATATCATAAGCGGTACTTATTATTATCGGATCCAGAGTTATAGCCAAATAAAATTTTAATTAATGAAATATTTGGATCTTACAAGAGGAAGGCACACCGGTTCGAATCAGACTTTATTTCCTTCTGTTTTTTTTTTTTTATTTAAATATATTGATTTATTAATAATTATTAACTTCTGATTGTAAAAATAAATTATAATAATTAATAATTCAATAACAATAAAAAAGGAAAATATGTAATAGATCAGAAGTTATCATTAAAATGAAATCTCATGTACTTTCATGTAAAAAAAAATATGTACATGTAATTTAATAGGCGTGCAAGAAAGTCATGTGGTGTCCACATCAGTTTTTTTTTTACAATTAGGCCTGTTGAGAAAAGATGACATTCAATTTTAATATTAATATTTCTGCTGTAACGTTATTTAATATTAAATGCAAATAACAAACAATTTGTTTCATTTAATTGCTTTTTAGCTGGTATATGTAAATAAAAGAAGCCATTCAACGCCCTACATCATGGAAAAAGTCTCTAAAAACTCCTTATAATATTGTTTTATCTGAATATCTTTCAGTTTATTCAAATGTAATCCATAAATTATTGTACTGCGTTCTGAATATTTTAAGCTGCAGATATTTAAACATAATGGGTTTTATAGTACACTCTGACATAGGATATTGGATGTATTGTAAAACAAACTTCAAAAAAATGTTGTAACTTTTTATTTTATTAATTTGGTATACAAATGTTTCACCATTAACATATAATTGAAAGTCACAAATGTTTATCATACCACAGCTTTTACTCCTTAAGGAAACTATAATTTCGAAAAAATTACAGCCAATATTGCAAAAAGGTTGAATATCGAGGAGCATATGACTCTTGCAAGTATGACGTATGATAGAGAGGCGATGAAGCTACCTCTATAATCTTTAAAATAGGATTTGTTGACTCCTTCAGTACCTTCAAATTAATTTTATTAAATAAATAAGAATGGTTTTGGATATATGAATTGCGTTTAAGAATGTTGAATAAAAGTTAAACCTCATTCGTCAAACAGTTTTTCGATTAACATTCTTGTTTTTGTTTTTTTTTTTTTTTTTTTTTATTGGAGCGCATCAACAATCTACAGTAACTACTATAAAATATTCAGACTACAGAAGTGATCCGACCAAGATCAATTAATCTTTATCAGTCAGCAACGACTAAACCTACTTTCATTAAATTTTAATATGCATTTCTAAATTTCATTGAAACTGATACAGTAGTTTGGAGAGTTTGAGCCTCGAAATTTTATACATAGACATATGACATATATATAAAAATTTAAAATATAGTCTCTCAAGCATATTTCATGATTTATTTAATATTTATATTAAACACTGTTAACGCATACAATCACGCTTTTTTAAAACAGAAATCTGTCTCCGAATTTTGAGTTACTACAATTCCTGGCGGGTCATGGGGGATTCAGGCTTATTTGTATAGATTCGGGCTAGATCTATGTGAAAATGTCCGGAGTGCGTCCCCAACATGTATTCTTTTTGTGCCCGGCGATTCGCCATAGAGAGTAGAGAGATGCTCAGTAACCTGAGACGTGAGCACATGTTTCGTCCTGAAGATACCATACGAATCCTATTACAAGGTTAGGCACAGTGGAAGACTGTGGAAAAATTCGTCAGGACGGTCATGAGGAAGCTGCGACTTGAGTCCCGCAGAGGAGAATGGCGGAGGGACATGTTCCGCCATTGGAACATGTGGAGGAGGACATGCTCCTCCTCCACAGTGGAGGAGCGGGGGTGGACATGTTCTCGGCTGAGTGCCTAGGTTTGGGGGTCGCCTGGTTGCGATGAGGCCGGGGGGACACTCTGCTCGTTCCTCTGATAGTGGCCACTGGTAAGTGGTGTGACTATTTTAGATTTCTGTCTAGACTGCTGTGTAAGTGTGTAACGCGTGGCTGTTGTGGATGTTAGAAACTTGTTCTGTTTTCTGCAAGGTTCTTGTGTGATTTTGTTGTGTTACAATGTGTTTGTATTTAACGTACTGTTTGTGTTACTTCCAGTGGTGTTGTTTGTGTGGTGTATGACATTTGTTGGTTTTTTATGACTGTGTGTGTGTGTGTGTGTGTGTGTGTGTGTGTGTGTGTGTGTGTGTGTGTGTGTGTGTGTGTGTGGGCGATTCCCACTTCTTCTGATGAAATGTTTTTATAAGCAGTCCCAGGAAGGGGGAAGCCAGGGGTGGAGGTTTAGTCGGTAGTGCGCAGTAATACATATGCCCTCCCTGGTAACTGGCGGAACCTATTAGTGAGCCCGACACCGCTTAGACGCCCGTAAATAGGGTTTATGCACCTCTTTAAGATTAAAAGTCCGAACAAGCATGCAAATTTCATTTTACGTAGGGGAACGTTTTCATGGCTTTTTATAATCTTATGTGAACTATTCAAAAGAGAAAATAACTTTAATTTATTTTCTTTTTTATAAGGTAGAAGATATCAAGGTTAAAATATTCTCTAAATGTAATTTGTTACAGCAAACAGGTTATGCAAAGCTGAATAATTTACTTAAAATATGCAAAAGAAACAAACAAAAACGTTGTTAAAAATAAAAAGATTTTTCAAAGTATCCTTTGTAGTTGAAATGCAATAAAATTAATTTCAAACTTTTTTCCAGTTTACCTTTGTAAACACGTTAATGTTGTTCTATCTCTTCTTTCAAAATCGTTTTCTGCTAAGCGAAAATGTTGAAAAATAATTTCTTTTAAACATAATTTTAAATGTTACTTTTCACACCACAAACTACGCAATAATTTTTAAATAATCACTCATAAGTATAATCACTCAATTGCTCGTAGTTTAAATCTTTACGTTAACATTATATCTTTGATTACGTCTTCCAGTGGGGATATTAGTGAATTTTTTATACAGTTCAACTGGGTAATTTTACGCGGCGCATTATTCTAGACACGAGCGAAAAGTTTCCTTAAGAAAATCTCAGCTTCACCTCATGTATCTCTTTAGTGTCTGGAAGAAAGTAAGTTCTCGTTAGCTCGTATTTAAATTGAACTAGGAAAATCGCTGATCAGGAATGTGTTGCTTATAAATATATTTTGGTTTCCCAAAGGGTTTTCGTGGGAAGTACATCCACTGCGTAATGGGTGCCTGTGTTATACCTCCTCCTCGTAATCCTTTTGTGGAAAGACCTTGATGCTTTCCTCCTTAACCAAGCCTTCAAGTCCTTCCAATTCAAACAACTTAATAATAGTTATAACTAACTATAACTTAAAACTATGTAATAAAACTCATACAAATTAATTGATCAACCAACAATAATAAAATTGTTATATCGGTTTGTATAATATGGTATATGTGTATACATATAAGTAAATATAATATTTTCTTACTATAAAATGAATTTATTTTGCATGCATAAAGGTATTATGAAACTTAACTATTTATCGTTTTTGAACATAATAAATATTTTAATATGTCCAATACAATGCATTTCTCACTTCAATTTTTTGCGTATCAAAATGTTTGCGAGGAACACATTTACCATGATGGAGAAAATAAAATTAGTCCACTGTTGAAGCGTAAACATTAAAATATTTCGTAAAAAGCTGAGTTTTATACGGTTGTTAATTAGAATAAAATAAACAAATTGTAACGGAAAGTGTAAGTATTTTCAAGGGTAAAAGTTCTTTTTTAAGTGATATTTCTGCTAACCGGGCTGGTCTAGCGGTTAATTCGTATTCAAAAATGAGTTTTTTAACAGCTGATTTTTGAAGTCGAAAGTTCTGAGGCTCGAATCCTAGTAAAAGCTAGTTGCTTTTATACGGATTTAAATATTAGGCATTGGATATTAGTGTATTTTGGTGATTGCGGTTCAATTAACCACAGGTCGCAGGAATGGTTGGCTTTAGAATCTGTACAAGACTACACCTCATTTACATTCATACAATCTCCCTCATCGCACTGGGTCGTGGGGGAGGGTTGCTTATTGTTCACCAGTTTAAGAGATTGAAACTTATACGTTAAGTGATTTTTCTTCAGAAATTGCATAATTTTACAACCGAAGTGTTAATCTACAGAAGAACGATATTGTCATTGTACTAAGACATAATAAAAAGAGTTAGTCAACAAACGTAAAAAAACTTATTATATACACAGCACAAAAAATGTTCAATCAAGTTCTTCGTTATGTAAATATAAATGAACAGAATTAAGGAAAAATATTAAAATTTAACACTTTCATTTTTAAATCAAAAGAATGATTTTCTAATGCAGCTATTATAATCTCGAATGAAAAGTAAACAAATTATTAGCACAAAAAATGCACATTTTTTGCATGGGTTCAATGACATTTTTACTCGCTACAAAATGGCGAAAGCTTAAAAAAAAAGAAACAGTCAATCGTTAAGAAAGAGCGCACAACAATTGTAAGTAATCTTTACTGCACATCCTAACAGCTGCTATTACAAGAGTTTAAAGAGTTCACAAGTGTAATAATAATAATAACAACACTGTTTTCAGAAAATTCTGTTGAACGATGTCATTCCACCTCAATGGAAATGTTTAAATGTAGTCATTTATATACTTAAATGACTATTTAAGTATATAAATACCTAAATAGTATTTAAGTATTTAAATAGTAAAAAGTAGTATATAGTAATATATACTACTGTAGTATATAGTAGTAATAGTAATAGTAAATGTAATAGTCTTAAATGACTACTACATTTCCTATTAGCAGGAAAGTCTTTCGAAAATAATTTTCTTTTTACAGTTTCAATTATATTATTCTGCAAGCTATTACAATATTCCTTTTTACATATTTTGAATTACAATAAACTATTTAATAGTTTCAGAAATTTTCCAGTATTCATCCCCAACAGCAGCACTTCAACAGGTTTTAAACGATAATGAATTCCGATAAACGAAAACATACTAAGTAAACCTAGTCGTATATAAAAGTTCGTGGTTGACATTTACGGCATCAGTAAGTCTGATGAACGAAACGTTTGTTGTAGAGAACAGTCCCTTGTTACCTGTAATATTTTTGATTGAGAAAGTTGTTCTTTAAGTACGACATATGATATGAACCATAATATATTTAACTACATTCTCAATAGAAACTTGAATATATAAACTATAGGTTTTGATGACTTTGTAATCAACTCAAGTTGTGGAAACAGGTTGATGCCAACTGTCATTTATCGATGTAGAAAGGGCAAAATTAAAAATGAACATATTCCGGAAAATTAGCGGCAATCGAACTTGGAACTAGAACATGATTTAACTCTTTAGGAGTTGATCTAGGTATCAGCAGAAAACTGCTTTATGTTACAGTCCAGTATACAAATTTCACCCTTATAAATCGTACATATTTCTGTTACGTAACAGTTTAAAATAAAAAAAAACTACATATTTCATAAAAGTTAACTCATTCCTGAAACGTAAACGTTATTATCTATTTCACGAGCTAACTACGAAGCTTTTTATTTTTAACCGTGGATTTAAATTCTGCCATTGTAGAAAAAATTGACTAACAAAAAACGCAAAAATATACGAATTCATTAATACATGCAAAACATTAACACGCCACACATCACAGAACGAAACAACTATCACTTCTACCTAGACACGCCAAGAATTGAATTAAATCTGGTTACTTAATATGAAAAGTAAACCTTATTATTGAATTAAAAAATTATTTATCTAATACGTATAAAATGAGTAAGTTATTAATATATTATTATTATTTGTAGGGTATAGGCCTATTATTTAATTATGTTTATTACTGTAGGTATCATCATTACTAATAACCATTACAAGTACCTATAAATGTAAGTCGAAAGAAATATTTTGATAACCTTATTCGTATAAAGTGGTCATTCATTTTACGACTCGCTTGTTGAATAGTGCATTAATAATTGATCTATTAATAAAAGTATAAACTATACGTTTTGTACTGTAAACAGTAAGATAAGTAGGATGCTTATAAATTATAAATATATCTTACTGTTTACAGTACAAAACGTATAGTTTATTATATATATATATATATATATATATATTTATAAAAATAGTTAAACACGTAATATTGCACAGAACTCGGTTTCCGAATGAGCCTAATCTTACCAGTAAAGAGTAATGAAATACCTTGCACAGCGATTTTCTGCCTCGTGCATCAATCTTTTATTTTCATTGTTCGCATTATGCATAGTGTTCCTAAAAATACCATAAATATTGCGTAATGAATAAATTATATTTTAAAATACATCATAAGTGAAAAAAATAAAAAAATATTTGCGATTCAATTATTACAAGAATATTTCAATAGTGTCATCAGATTTAAGTGAACAAGTTTAGTTCACCGAGCCGCCAGTTTTCTATTTATCATTGTTAATTAATACTATTCAGTAAAATACCTCAGGTAGTTATACAATTAGTGTTTATTTCGTATGTTTGACGTAGATTGCTAATGCAAATTTAACGAAAAAATGCAGGAAGGGTTATTTCGTAAAATTTACAGGTTAGGAATACCATTGTTAATCACTAAATAATACATGAAATCAAAATCATGAATATCATACGTTAATCATGGGAGTAAAAAAAAAACCGAAAATAATAAAATAGAAAATAATATGTAATTATTTAACATCAAAAAATTAAATTATTTGACATCAATCTTCAATCCAAACTGAATTGGAATATAATTATGTAATTTAAAGGAAAAAAGAACATTATTTTGTTTTTCATTTAATAAAATATCTTTTATTTGTTTATTATAACTTATTTACTTTTTGTGAACGATTTATCCTAAAGGATGAAAAATACCCTTTATTGTATAACAACAACAAACAAATTCTCAGTAAATAATACACACAACAAACGTAAAAATCTACAGATACGCACATAAGTATAAAAATATTTGCTAAAGAAGTTATCATACAATTTCCTTCGGGGATTATCCAAGATCGAAAGCCCTAGGGATATCAATTTTTCACAACAAATCCTACCAGTAAAGATACGTTTCATTTTTAACTCAATCTTGCTGGTTTTTTTTTACTTCGTAATATTCCCCCTAAAAAATGTTTCTAGGTTTATTTCAGTATTATAGAAAGTTAAGAAACTTAATTTAACTTTGCTAAATTTAACAACTATGTGGCTAACTATTTTCCAGATTTGAATAGATTAAATAACGAACCATTTAACTACTGAAAAATTTATTACACTTATACGTTACAAATTATTATTTATATTATTACACTTATTCATTTATTTGTTTTTTCATAAAAATAAGTTATACAAAAATTATTATAAGTATTGTTAAATCAATTAAAAATAAGTACAAATACAATTCTATTTTAAGATAATATCAAAACTATAAAAAATGCCCAGTCAAAACGAATTTTTAAAGCAATTAATAATTCCTAATTCTGAAAAAAATTTCAAAAATATTCCTTAAAATGTTTCATTTAAAAACATTAACAGAAAATTTTTTTGCCAGTAAGACAAACTGTAAAAAAAAACCTTTCGGTACGCCGGAAGGCGGAAGTAGATTTCACCGGTCCTAAGTAGGGGATAACCCACCCAGTAGGGTCTAGTGGTGAACGCGTCTTCCCAAATCAGCTGATTTGGAAGTCGAGAGTTCCAGCGTTCAAGTCCTAGTAAAGCCAGATATTTTTATTCGGATTTGTATACTAGATCGTGGATACCGGTATTCTTTGGTGGTTGGGTTTCAATTAACCACACATCTCAGGAACGGTTGAACTGAGAATGTACAAGACTACACTTCATTTACACTCATACATATCATCCTCATTCATCCCCTGAAGAATTATCTAAACGGTAGTTACCGGAGGCTAAACAGGAAAAAGAAAGAAGTAGGGGAGATAAAAAAGATTTCCCATTAAATTTAAGAAAAACTTCAAATTTACTCAATACGACAATGGTTGCATATTTAGCATTTAGCCCATTTATCTTCTTACAATTCCAGCAATATTCTGGTCATTCCTTGCCGTAAGGGTTGTTCATATCAAAAGGTTTTACGTAATGTTTAGAGAACTAACGACCACTTTAAACCGATTCGATATTGTGCCCATTACGGAAGGAATGATTTTTTTGTCTTCAAAACCTCATTTTTCCCACTCCCTGAGACAATGGTTGGAAATATCAAAAAACTTTTAGAAAAGTTTTAGGCTCTTATCCAGAGAATAATTGCAACTTTAAACGAATTGGATATTTTCAGGAGGTCCCGGGTTTGAATCCCGGTAAGGTATAGCATTTTTCATACGCTAAAAATTTCCATTACGGTTAAATGACGATAGTAGTCGATGCCCGTAATCTCACAAAAAAAAGTAGATTAAACTATTTTATATACACACACACACACACACACACACACACACACACACACACACACACACGAGTATATCATTAAATAGAAACTTTTTTCAAGTTCTAAATATGGAGAATAAAAAATCTGTAGGGAAGATAATTTTTTACCCGATAGTAAAACTATTTGATAACAAAAGGAAAACAAAATTGATTTATAAATCGGTCTGTTATGTTAATCGTTACATAATAATAAAAATTAATCAATACAAACCACGTCGCTTAAATTAAACGTTTACCCCTAAAATAATTTTTATAAATACTGCTTTGGATCCTAATCAGTATTAATTTTTATTTATTTTTAATTAAGAAGAGAAAACCTTGGAAAATTATTATGAAAGGGAGAAAAAAGAAATTAAAATCCTATTAAAAGAAGATTTGTTTGTTTTAATATGGAAGTTATTATTTTTGTAAAATTTAGGTACTAGAATTGGTTCTATCAAAGGATCGCTAATTCTGATTACCGGGTTCCACCGAATAAAATTGAAATCAAATTATGTATTAACAACAGCCGATCCGAACGATAAATAGGTGTAAATAAGGATCAAATATATTTAATGATTTGAATCAATTCTACAAACAAATAGATTATATTAAAATTAAAACCAATATACATCAGATTTAATGAAGAAAATAAAATTATATATCTCTATAGAAGTGATTATATTAAACCTTCCGATGAGGAGATTAATAATTCGAAACATGGTCATTTCCGTTCATATTTTAAAAATGTCTACTGTATAAATTCTCCCAGCCAATATTCCCGTTTTGGATTACAATTAATATATTCTTGTTGTATAATAACTTACAAGTATTCTAACGATATCAAATAAGGAACGCAGCTGATAATGGCGGTCGAATCAAGTATAATAAGCAACTAAAAATTTACATACAGTTATGTAATAAATATTTTCTAAATAAATAAAATCAAAATATCGTATATTGTACTTATATTGTATTAGTCGTATGTTGCCTGATAACCATTCATAAAATTTTAGTTGTTACTTATCTTAATCACAAAAATTTGATTCACTGCAATGTATCCATTATGAAGGAAATACCATATTAAAAAAAAATGAAAATAAAATAAATAAAAGAACATAATTCTAATTCTTTTGTTATCTTATTTTAAACAAATAAACTTTCAGTTAAATACTTTTTCAAACAAAAAAAAAAAACAAATATTAATTTTAACTATATATTAATTATAGCTAACTATATACTAAATTATTATTTTAATTTGTCTCTAGAGAGCATTATTGGTTTATGAAGTTAAAAAAAAAACGATGACTAATCTTTTACATCCCTCACCCCCTTCTGACACAAACAGTGGTCACGTACAAGCCATTATTCTTATATAGTTTTTTTTATACATTACACATGTCCTTGAATCGTTTACATATAATAGCGTCTGTCTTTTATTTTAACTACTGTCAGTGTTAATAAAACCTTTTTTTAACACATGCAACAGTGTTAGAGTTACAACAGAGTTTTAGACTATACATCTTAGTTTTGTACTTGTTCATCAATACCTTTTTTATACATATACATAACTCTTATACGAACAAATATAAAAAAATCTTAACAAAAAATAACTTTTTTCTGGTTTACTAGGGAATATAAAATGAGAAATAAAATGGTTTTGTCTTCGGTAAAGACGAATATATATTTTATATATTGATATACCAATTCAAAATGTTTATTATGTTCGCCAAACGGTTTGTCTAATTAATAAACATTGCGCATTACTTTGATAGAAAATATTACTCTCAGTAATATTAGTACAGAGGATATTTTACGTACATCACAGTTATTAGAAGAAATAGAGATGTGTAAAACAACAAATTAATATAAGTGTTTTGCGCAATAAAAGACATTAGGATATGAATCATCACACTATAACAATCCAATGATAACGATAATTATCTTCAAATCGCTTATTTAAGCTAAATAATTTTCCGTTCACATAACTTCCAAAAAGAGCTTTTCTCAAAATTACCAGAAGAATTTCCTCTACAAAATACATGCAATTATTAAAATCTTTCAATTTAATGAAGAGTGAGCCTTGAACATCTACCATTTTTACTTTTCCTGGTAACGGATCAGATTTGACCTCCTTGATCAAAGTATGTGTTTAATTTAAAAATTACGCAGTATTAAAAGCATTATTTGAAAAAAAAATCCTTTTCGGCACGCCCGAAGTAGGATATAGGTAGATTTCACCGGTGCTAATAACGGGATGAAAAAAAATAATGTCCACCTTAAAACTTAAAAACTTTAAAGTTTTTAAAAACTTCAGATTTTCACATGTTCAGCATACGACAAGCCCCATCTTACAATTACAGTATCTTGGTCATCCCTTGGCGAGTCATATAAAAAATTATTTCAAACAAAATTTTTAGGTAATGTTTAGAGGAATCGATTCGATGCTGTGCCTATTAAGGGAGGTATGATGTTCTGGTTTTCGAAACCCCATTTTTTCCTTCGCCTGGGCCAAATGGTTGGTGATATCAAAAAACTTTACTTAGATACGTTTTAGGCCCTTATCCAAAGAATAGTAAGAACTTAAACGAATTCGATACTCTACTTAATAAGAACGGTTTTAGCGATATTTTGTTTTTTTTTTTTGGAAAGAGCCACCCCATTTCCACTTTTATGGTCCGATTGTAATGTAATTTTTTTTTTAACTAGGTATTAGAGAATTAATTCATTTAATTTTTTTTTAAACAAATTCGCCCCAAAAAATTAAAATTTTAGGTAGATTTCATAAAAAAGTATTGTAATGGGTGTACCATAATTCGACTTCCGGAAAATTTCGACATATCTTCTCGTTTCACATTCCCCACACCTCAAATGTTATATATATATATATATAATATATATATATATATATATATAAAATTCATTTTCTTTTGGACACGATAACTTCCGTAATTTTGTGCCAATCACTTTTAAATTGTTGCTAAAAATAACTCGATCAAAAATCTCGATCGAATTCGTTAACAGGCAAAAATCGGAATTTTTGGGGCGAATATACTTCTAACAAAAATATATCTTAGGTTTTTAAAGAATATTAACTGAAATTTTTTATTGCATCATTATTTTTAATGTTAGTATTACTATAAAAATTATAAAATTTCTCAACGTCATTTGTTTATAAAAAAAAATTACTTGAATCAATTCACTAATACATAAGTTAAAAAAAATTACATCATGATTGTGGTTAATTTATCGTACATCATATGTGTTTGAGCCAACCAACCAATGTAAACCGGTATCAAATGTCTAGTATTCAAATCCAAATAAAAAACAACCAAATTTTAATATGAATTGAACATTTAAAAAAATTTTATTTTATTTAAGAAGTCTAATTAAAATAAAAGTGAACAAAAAAAATATTTTGCCCGTGTGAAAATAAAACCATCTTTAGAAAAGAAAAGTAAAATAAAAATTATAAAATGAACACAGAAAAACCACATAAAATTATTACTGAAGGTAATTTATGACTACTCCAAATGAACATTTTTAATATATATATTTTTTTTTAATTACTGTGAAAAAATACTTTGAATATTGAAAACGGAATAAGGCCGTAAACCATTACGCTTTGCAATTTAGTACTAAGATGATTAAAATTTTTTTTATCTCACAATTCTCTATGCAGACAATGTAATATTTCACTTATATTCTCTTTGCGCAGTTACCAGATTTACCATAAGAACTTACTTCACAATATGAAAAAAAAGCATGAATCGTTACATGGGGTAGAGAGCAAAGCTTTGTAGATGGGGAAATACTTACCGATCGTATTAAGAACTTCTGTTTCTTTTTTTCAAGTTGGTTAGCATGTACGGATAAACTTTAAAAGTTATTACTTTTTTAATACATAAAATATATTTTAAACCATTTCATCTCTCTTAAAAAAAAAGTTTGTTTTATTGATCAACACAACAATTAAATTTTTAATAAAACAAAGAAATTGCAATATTCACCGCACAACATACCCAAAACCCAAAAATGCAACCTTTTCAGTCGTTTCCCATCCTCACTGTTATCCAAAAGGTTAACAGACAGATGGTTTTCATGCGTGTTAAGCTTAAGTGTATACTTTGAGCTTAACCGGTGAATTTCTTCACGAATAGATGGAATCCCTAATAATCGTGGACTTCTTTGTTCTTTGCAAACCATGGCACCTCCGATATCTTTCTTAGCACTTACTTCTGGAACCTTTGTATGATGTCGAAATTGCTATTGCTTGTCGTACCCCAAATTTGTATTCCGTATGACAATATTGGCTTTAAAAATGCCTTGTTATTTAACGACAAAAAAAAATTTTCCGTACATAAGTATATTAATATTTTCATTAATAATACAAGCAATATTTTTTAGGTCATAAATTGGTGGTTATAATAAGATGTTGATGAAGGATTTCTTGTGACGTAATGAACATAAAGTTATACTATAGAAGAAGAGATTTTGCACCCTTCTGTCAAACTACATTACATAGGGAGCAGATTACTTCTCTATATATTACTTGCATCAACCTCCTGCCAAAAAACACTTGCTGTTTCAAGAAACATAGATAAATTAATTTTTTTGATAAAGAAGTTACTTTTTGTTCTCCTTGCTAGCACATAATTTTGTTATAAGAGATTTAGTCAATACCATTACTTTTATAGGCCAAATAAATTGATTAACAACCCACAAACTCATAACTTTCATGTCCTACAAACTTAATGAACTAACTTATCTAAGAATTTTAACTTCAATACTTTTTAATAGTCTTGTTTCGGGTGAGATTACTGCTAGCGATTAATAACTTTTACTTCTAAAGTGTTTATCCAAGGAGAAACGATGAGGGTACGAGAAGATTATTCGTACACCAAAATATTTACATCTAACAAAATGGAATTTCAACTATGCAATACCGCGTGGAGAAGCGAAGTGAAGATTCGTCATGCAGAAAAGGAGAAGCGAAGTGAGAATTCGTCCTGCAGGAAATTTAAAGAGCAACAAGGGGACGCTTCTTACGTCATTTATTTACTTCATACCTCAGAGGGGGAGAGTGGAAAAACGAAAAAGCAAAAATAATAGGACATTCGGCATTCCTCAAACCTATAAAACACCTGATGTAATAAATAAAAATATACATTAGATATAATTCAAAATACTAGTAATGAATAAATAAATAGCTTCAAAAATCACTAAAAGAATTAATAAATCATAAAAAAATTAAGAAATCAGAGATTCAAATTAAGATTCCAGTATAATTCACACAATAAAAAAATATATAATTTTTATAAATAAAAAAAAAAATTATGATACTCTAAGTGTAAAGTAGTCTACACTTTAAAAAGAAGAGAAAAATAGATAGGTTATCCATCACTGTTGGCGTATCTGATAGATATCAGATAAAGAAAAGTTGAAAGCTCAATCAAGGTATATTTTTTACTTTTATATTCCTGAAGAGAAAATAAAAGAAAAAACTTACATCGGTAAATTTTTTGGATAAAATACAAAGAATTTTTTATTACATATTATTTTCTTAACTTTTTTACATTTTTAAGTTGATATTTCTCTATTAAAAGAGTAAGTATATATAGGTATATAATAGCGTGTAAGTATAATACAATTAATAATTTATATATATATATAACATTAATTTAGTCAACTGCTTAATTTACCAAATAACAGTACGTTATTAAATATTTTTAAATACATTTTACAACATTTAACATATTTGCATCGATTAAGGTCAGGAAGATTGTGAATCAAGAAAACTGCACCTTTCTGTTATTTGTAAAACGTCAGCGTTGAGAATTAAAACAATTTATTTTTAAATTTAATATTTTAAATAAATAAAAACTTAACCCAGTACCATTTGTATAAACATTACACAAATAAGTAACAGTAATTAATATTAACATTTCTTAAAAAGGGTTAAATGTTAAATAAACAAAAAATTATTTTATGTTAAATAAACAAGAAATATTTTAAAAGTTTTATGCAATCTTTTAAAATACGTATATTTATTTGAATTCTAACCATTAAAAGATATAAAGAGAAGCTACTTCTGTTAATATATCTAAAGGACTGGGAATTCTAATAACATAATATAGACAATAATTTGAATATTGTTGTTAAAAAAAATTATTCAATTCACTAAGTAAATTGTGTGTTTCTAATAATCATCGATAGGCGTCGCTAGTGTCCCTTCTGGCAAGTATGACAAACTGACAGAGATGCAGTGACGCTACCTCTATAATCATTAAAATAGTTTTTTTCGACGACACCTTCTGTTGATCCTGAACGATCAAGAAGAACTCTACCAATTTTCATTAAATTTTAACACGCATATCAAAATTTCAATGAAATTGATGTATTAGTCTGGAGATTTTTATACTTGTATATGTAAAACACATCCAGTCAAGTATTACATGATTTATTTAATATTTTTATTGAACGCTGTTCAGGCACACAACCACACTTTTTCAAAACAGAAATTTGACTACGAATTTATTTTCAAAACAAGTGATCATTCATTTTTTTTTTTAAAAAAAGAATGTTTATGAGCAAATATGGCACTATAGTCCGCACTACTTTGTGGGTTGAACTTTCATTCGATAATTTACCTACTACGTAAAGTTTCTTTATCATTTCAATATAAGACATTTTTATTAATTCTACATGAAACTATATAGTCAATTTCGACTTCGACTCTATGCAAAAAATGAAATCAAACCACATTCTGACATTCTGTCAAGTTAGACTTACATTCTTACTATAAGATATTTTTCTTCATACAAATCTATGCCTAAACATATTTATATGTTGAGCTAATGTTTTCTACAAATCATTTATATACTAGATCTCAACGAAAGAGACATGATGAACAAAATTTATCTCACATTATCAAATTATTAAAATTTATCACATTTATTTTTAAATAGTTTTCTTAATACTGTTTCGTATCTTACTGTATTCATCCAGTAGAATTCGTTTTAGGATAAAAATAATATTTTTCGTATTAAAATGGATCTCTATACAAAAAATAGGATCGACCATTATTCGATTTAGTTTCAATCAAAAGCACACGGGACTTTGACCACACCAATGATACAATGACCCAAGCGTTATAACAAGAGAGTTATTCTTAATTCACGCTAACATCTCCTGCAATTCAGATTAATAACTAATAAATATGACAAAATATAACGACACAGCAACTTTGTAAATAAGACCAATTTTTGAACATTAAATAGTCACAGATCCAGCGGCTGATAACTTAACGATAACAACAAAATGAAATAGAAGAGCACTTCGTACAGCCAAACCATAAAGTCACCTAACTGAAACGATAAGGGAAACCAAGAATATTGTTCCTTACCAATCTTGAAAAATCACTGATCGTGTTATCCAATAAATTGACGACCAAATAATTTGGGTGCCGTTCCAAATGATTTTGAGACCGTAGGCTGACCAGAGAGATTTCCTTCCGAACGGTTCGCAACTTACGATCATTATATACGAGTTTTTGTGTGGTAGCGTTCAATTCAATACTTGAGTTGCATGCGCTACCCCAAAATTCAAACCCGTAAGTCCAAATTGGCTTCAAAACTGATTTACAAATCAATCATTTACTTTCTACTGAAACCCGAGATCTAGGTCACATCAGCCGGTATATGTTTTAATATAAATGAAAAACTCTACAAAAGAGAATTTTTCTTATTGACGTAGTAAGCGATAATATTACGTTTCTTAAATACAATATGTTCATACGGCGATAGCTTTTTATGAGAATTAAATGAAAAATTGCATAACTTCTTGTTGTTGAATACATTCATATAAAAGTTCGCCTGTATTTCGCACATCCTATTTTAATATGCGCATAAGTTACACAGCCAAGTTTTCAAATAAATCTTCTTTATTTTTCTCAAAAATTTCTCTTAAAAATTGAACTTATATATTTAGTAAATCATTAAATGAAATCACGGTAACTTTATACCCACTAAAAAACAATATTTTCAGGTTTGCATCTAACCAACATTATAAATCCAATTACTTTCCTATTTTCTTGAGTTAAATTTCAGTGAGTGCTGTACTTGCTGTTCGGTAATGAATGTGTTTGATTTTTTTATTTATAATCATAAAAAATTATACACAATCACCTTCATCGAAGAATTATTTTAAAAATAATTCTGTATGGCGGTATGTGAAAACTTGCTGTTTTCAAAGAGATTTTATATATATATTCTTTCTTGAGAGTGATAACAACTGTGAACTTACAGTTGGTTCGGATATAGTGTCAATAAAGTTCAGTTTAATAATTGTATGGAATATGATGTACTCAACTTTTGTTACTACGATTTCGCATACTTCGATTGGTATAAATTTGCTGCTTTCCGATTGGTTCGGTCTATTAATTCGTATTTTATTGTAGCAAGGGCTACCTATGAGCTGTTATTTAAGTAATGCTTTGACTCTGTTAGTGTTTTTTATCTTTAAATTATCAACTCGTGTATGTTCTATTATAAACTCGTGAAAATAGGCTTTTTTCCATATATTAGGCTTACAATTACAGATTTCAAGTGATTACAGTTGAACAACGTAAGTCGTTTTTTGAAAATTCACAAATGTATTTTAAAGTTAAAAGCTTTCGCAACTTAAGCCCGTGCAATATCAGATATTCCATTATTTTAAATTATTAACGATCGGCTATTGTCTATAAATATTCCTTTTCGTTTACTCTCATATAAATAATAATAATAAACTGATACTCAAAGAAAACTGAATTTTATCCATAGTATCGATGAAGGGAAAATAATTGTTTTACCGTTGTACATTTGCAAGTAATGAAAATGAAAAAAAAGCATGAGAAAAATTAGTTTCATATTCTTTGTTGGGACAAAGTTGGTATTTTATAGACAAAACTTACGAATTGAGTAATTTTCAAAAACGAATAGAAGGCTTCTCATTCATTCCGAAAGATACTGAGCTCATCATGCTCTGTTCGAAAAATGATAAAAAAAACGTAATGTTTAATTCTACATTTCCTGAAAGGATGTATGAAATTTTCAGATTTATATGAACAAAACAAATTTGAATGTCCGTATCATGTTATTTTAAAAAAACTTTTCCTTCTTAAAAAAAAACCAAAGAAAATTTTAACTCATTCCGATAGGCCGGAGGTAAAATGTACAAATGAAAATAAAAAACCCTGCATGTATCCAACCTCTTAAATTATTTCTTAAAATAAAACTCTTTCTTTCTCGTACTAAATAATGTGTATTACTTACCGATCAACTGAAACGCTAACTTAGATATCTTAGGTATCTGTTTCTAACTATTAAAAATTGTGTAAATCATAACGTTTGAATATTTAAAAGTTTAATAATTTAAAACTAAAACAAAAAATTATTGTTTGTATTATATATTAGATTAATATTACATAAACTAATACTTTTAGTATTACCCAGTAATTTTTGTTTACAAAAGAATTAGTAAATTCATTGTATCCGAAATGGCCAGTATTACAGCCCCTTGTTAGACGTTAAACCCTATCCAATTCGTACCTAACGAGTGAAGTAACGAAGCAGCTGACTCTATTCCCAGAACCTCTGTGGTTGCAGCAGGAAAGCGTTTTACTAGGTTTAAATTCCAGCTCATTTGTTTTATCAGTACAAACCTAAAATCTAAATGTCCTGGTACAAATTGAGTTTTCTTTAAAAATTATTATTTCAAAATATAAAATCGAGTTTTACATATATATTTTTGAACATGATCGAAACTATATTTATTTATTGATTAATAAAATTTGAAAGAAGTTTTTTTATTTACTTGGTAAAACCGATAATAATTCAAAAATATTATCTTTATTTTTCAAAAAAATATATGGCCGTAACCTGTTTTTTTTTCTTCATGAACATTTGAAAATATATAGAGTTCTAGTCGAGAGTTGAGCGAAATTTGAATTAGTATTTGAGACTTAATAAAGAGGTTTAATGTGTCTGGTTATGCAGAAATGTACGTGGGCGCATTTGAGTATGCATTTCTGTGCACGTCAGTAAACATAATTTGCAATCTGATATAACTGATTATGAAAATGGCTGACTTCTCTGCTTTAGTGAATTACTTTATAACTCCTAATGATGTTTTTGTTTGTTGTGTTTAATACTGAAAACTTTGTTTTTATTATTCCGTTACTTTTCCTGTTAAAATTTATATTTCTTGCAGTTCATTAGTAAATTCAACATTTTTTTTTTTCATTGCGACTTTTTCGAAATAAAAACTCAACCGCTTGTTCGCCTCCAGTTAAAAAAAAATTATTTTGAAAAATTTATGGTTAACAAACCTGATATATTTTTTTTAAAAAGAGAAACTTCTTTAGATATTAGTAAACTTACCATTTAATCTATTTTTACAGCCCTCTTTAATCAAATCAAGTTTACATCACGTTTTTCAGCACTAGGAATTTTTTTTTTTAATGTTTGCAAATTATTATACAAATAATAAATTTTTCAGTTTTAATTTTTTTACAATAAATTCTCTTACCTTTTTTTTCTAAAACAAGGGCTATTTAAAAATCATTCTATCAGACTTCAGCGATGAGAGTAGTGTGGTATAGACAATTATATATATAAAAAAATTGTTTTGAAATATTCGTTATATTTTTTATTGTAAAAATTCATTAAAATTTTCTTTGTAGCATAAAAATTCAATTAATCCTATTTCCTTTTAAAAACTAAAAATGTAGATGTACAATGGTTACTTAAAGTTTTATGTGTATAAATGATACAGATAATAAAGATAAATAAATCTTTAGTCAGCAAATAAATACAATTTAAGTGTTATTTCCTATTAGTACATGGAAATCTGCAAAGAATAGAGGATAAAAAAACAGAATAGATTTAGCAGCCGAAAAGAAAAGAAAAAGAAGAATATCAGTAGAAAAATGGTGAAAATAAATATTTGAAAATAACAAGAGAGCAGAGATGAAGGAAAGGGAAAGTAATGATAGTGTTGTGATGTTTAGAATGGAAAAAAAACCCCAAAATTTGTATGGGATCATCACAATAATGAAATAATATACTGTTTTTAAATAAATATATAATAAGTGAAATAATAAACAGTTCATGAATAAATATTTTTACTTCAGTATTATAATAATAATTCAACATACTGATTAAAAAAATATTTTAATTACAGAAAAATATAATTTACGAAAGAAGTTAAAGAAAGTAGTAGTCAAAACGTAAATTCACACATTAATTAATGAAATTTTTGAAAAACTTCATATTATTATTTTATTAATACTAATGATTAATAATAATATGAACTTTTGTTATTACTAAAAAAATGAATTACGAAATTAATCTTCAACTTTCAAGAAAAGATAAGACCTTTGAGAAAAAAAAGAACTTTTTAAAAAGTTGAGAAATTATATTGCGTCAGAAGCCTACCAGGTAGAGCCTACAACTAGAGAGGATTATTTTTCAAATACACTTAGGTTTAATGAACGAAAAACAGATATATAATGGAAGAAAAGAAATATTACAAAATAATAAAACAAAAAAGAAAGTATGTCATCTTTCATAATCAAGTGCCATAAACATTTAATTTAATTACACTTGCTTTTTTTTTGTTTGGCTGTCTCTCCTGTTATACCAAAAGAGGAAATAGTGTCTGCGTAATATCTTGGTTTATGCTCCTCATAATTCTTGAACAATGACATCAATTTTCACGAATAAGTATGAAATGTGAGGAATAAAATGAGTATGAAAACTGGAGGCTTAACTGTGAGAAGTAACGCGATACATTATTAATTGATGAAAAAAATGACGAATGGTAAACTCAATTTTCATGAATCCACAAAAAAGAAATCATCAAATAAAGAAATACCAAGAGGAAAATTCCAATATATATATATATATATATATATATATATATATATATATATATATATATATATATATATATAATAAAATAAATCATATATATATATATATAGATTTTATTTAAAAAACTCAAGAAAAATTAACAAAAATAATAAAAATCCCTTTCAACACACCGGAAGTCAGAGGTAGATTTCAACAACGGTAAGTGAGAATAAAAAGAAATGAATAAAAAGTGAGAATAAAAAGAAGAGAATTTAAAAAATGTTATAATTCAGAATAAAATAAAAGTAGAAATAAAAATAAAACATCGCAAAATATAGAATGTTTCCTAGCAATCAAAAAATACTCAGTGAAAACAAATATCTACTTTGGTAACAAAATGTAAATATGGCGATGTATAAAACAAAAAGTAAAATTAGTTTTAAGTTTATATATCAAATAACAGCACATTAGTGTAAATGTTTTAATTACAAGAATTAAGGTAAACTCTTATTTGATTAGTACCAAATTTTTTTTTTAATTAGTTATGTTTTTAAATGTTTTTTTTTTTTTTTAAATTATAAGTTCTTGTATTAATTGGTATTCAAAAGAAAGAAAAGTAAGAAAGAATTATTTTACTAGTTACTGCTAATTCATTCATATTATGGTTTTGCATCACTCTATATCCTTTTTGATTAATTGGCATGAGTAAAAGTGCTAATCTCTTTTGTATAGATTATTTGAAATTTTTTGTCAGTAACATCAGCTACTAAAAAATATTAATTTTCAAGGGCACAAACAAATTTTTTTATTCAGGAATGCAGAACCAATTATATGCTGCATTGTTCAGGACCAACATTGTGTATATATGCTTAACTTTAAGAAAATTCTTAAAGTTAAGAAAAACTTCAAATTTACTTAATACGACAATGGTTGTGAAAAATGTTTCATATGTTTAGCGTACGACAAGCCCCATCTTCTTACAACTCCAGAAAAATTTGGTCATCCCTTGCCGTAAGGATTAGTCGTTTCAAAAATTGTTTCAGACTAAAGTTTTAGATAATGTTTAGAGAAATAACGACCACTTTAAACTGATTCGATACTGTACCTGTTAGGGAGGTATGATTTTTTGTCTTAAATTTTTTTTTTCCACCCCCTGGACCAGTGGTTGGTGATATCAAACCCCATTACTGAGATAAGTTTTAGGCTCTTACCCAAAGAATAGTAAGAAATTTAAATGAATGCTATGTTTTACTTAATAAGAAATTTAAACGAATGCTATATTTTACTTAAGAAATTTAAACAAATGCTATATTTTACGTAATAAGAAAGTTATAGCTATATTTTGTTTTCACGAAAAAGTTTCCCCATTTTCATCCCCATGGTCCGATTTTGCCCATCAACGAAAAAGACCGAGATTTTGGGTCGTTATATTTTTTTTATTAATTTGAAAGTGATTAGTGCAAAATTACGGCAGTTATCGGGTCCACGAGAAAGTGAGATAAATATTTAAAGATATATGTACATATAAACTTTTAAACTGACGGTGGTTTTGTGGTCAGGGGGATGTGAAACTCGAAGATGTGTCGAAATTTTCCGGAAGTTGAATCATGGTACCCATTACTATAGGTAGCTTTCTTATGAAAACTCGATATTATCAATCATAGCTGTACATGGAAATTTACGTAAATTTTAAAATAATTATAATTTCAAATATATTTTTATTCATAATAACGTATTTATTGTTAATTACCGAAAGTGCAAAGACAAATATATTTACCTACGCTCTTTATTGCAATACGTCGAGTACTTTCGTTTTAATCTAGTAAACAAGATAATCATAAATCATGTAGAATAATCGTATCATTCAACAATAAAAACAAGTTTATTGTTGTTTGATTTTGGCAAGAATAATTTTTTTTTAACTCTAGGAATCGGTAGATACCTAAAACGTTTTGGTTTATATACCAAGGACATGCGACTCAATCACTATTCGAAAGGCTTATGATGACTTAAAACACTGAACGATTTCAATATTTTGTGGGTATATATGCAGGTGCGGCAATGACGCAGTGCTGCAGAATTGCAACGGGCAATTCTGCAGCACTATTTTTTTTTTTTCAGAGATAGACTTGAATAGGGATGAAACCGCTACTGCGATTTTTTAGCTTATTGAAAAAGCGTTTAGTTGCAATGGAGTAGCGGAGTAAAGAAAAATGTTCCTTTGTTGTGAAAGTGTTTTAAAAAAAAGATTAGTTATGTAATCGCTCAGCGTGAATTTCAGAACCATTACGCAATTGATCATAATCTTACTGTTCCATTAGCTCATGCCATCAAGATTTTCGAAACTTTGAAGCCGCTGGTTCTACGCTAAAAAAGAAAGGTGGTACTGTAGAAAGAATATGTACACCGAGAATATCGCAATTGTGAGAGAGACATTTGATCTTATATATATTTGTTCACACATTCTTACCAAAGTCGAGTCTACGCCGGTCAGCCCGTCAGCATTCTGAGTCACTCAGACTGTTTGACAGCAGTATACGACGAATTTTACACAATGACATCAAACTTAACCCGTCTAAAATTAAATAACTCATGTAATACACGAACGAGACTTCGAAAACAGGGTAAATTTCTGTCATACTACTGATGAGCGATGAAGCTCATTTTCATTTGCGAGGATTTTTTTAAAAAGTAAAGTTTTCGAAACTGGGCTTCAAAACCCTACAATTCCCTTAGTCTTCTAGTGATTAGAAAGACACTTACTGAGTCTGTAGGGGGGAATGGTAATCTTCTGCAAGATGTCATTTTGGACGATAAATCTCTCTTTTCTTTCACTTAAAACAATAAAAGCTCTCATGTCTATATAGTGTTCATATTGTTAAAACCTTATAAAATCAATAATTTACTCTAAATAAGTTATTAAATTCGCCCCATTCACTATCGCAGCTGTTCATATTTATATATTTTCTGTCGATCTGTGAGACAAGATAATAGTGTTTGAGTTGTGTCTTTCATCCGAAGAGATCTGGGTTCAGTTCAAATCCCGATCAGGCTTTCCATTTTTTAATAATTTAAAATATGTATCTTTCATAAAAAATAAAAACAATGGCGATTTTATTTGCAAGTAAAATTAGATTATTTATCTATTAATCTGGTTCTCATAATTTGTCATAGTTTTTCAGGTACTGAACCTTAGACAAATATTTTCGTACAACCAATATAATATGTTCAAAATGAATTGATAATTTCTTGATATAGTTTGTTGCGTGGCAATCATTTTAACTGTTATTTGAGAAGCTAATCAATAAAATATTTAAAATTTTCTTTCTAGTTGTTAGCACTTTTTTTAATAAATAGTTCTATTACAAACGTCTGTGCAAATTTAAAACAAGATCTTTTTTATTGACGGCGATAATGAGTAATTTTTTCGTTTCGTTTATTTTTAAACTCGACTGTTTTCTGCCAATTTTTAATAAGATTAAAATGATGTTTACAGAGATGTTACAAAATTTCAGTTTCTTCATGTTAGGAGAGAATGACTCTACTATAAGTAAAGTTCACTATTGTAGCTTCTTGAGTTTACAGGAGGTCAAATTAAATAGAGGACACAATGGGAGGTAGCTAACCTGACTCCAATGGACTCCACTTACTATTACCATTATTTTGTTGATATTATTATTTGTTGACGTTATTTAATTGATAAGTATTATATAATAATAATTATAAGATAATATGTAATTTATAATATTTTTTTTAAACGTGATATATAATTTTTGTAAAGATAAATTTTAATGTATTTTATACAATAAAAATCTGACTACACAGTTGTAAGACTTTCCCGTCACGCGGCTAGAGCCGCGTTCCAGGAAGGTGCTACAGCTGTGGGTTTCAGATGAACAGCTTACATACACACATACACACGACTTAATTTTAAAAAAGTATCATTTTATTTAAATATTATAATTTTTCCTTTATGTAATTCAATGATTTTAACTAAGCGCGCGCATATACCGTATTCAATTCGCGCGGATATGGCGGTACTAGCGGCACGGTCGGCACTAAAGTAATGTAGTTTCACAACTTGTATAGAAAAAAACAATCGACATACCGGTATAGCCGCGATACTTAACGCACCAGGTATCGAGTCGACCGGGCGATCGAGTTCGAGACCCGGCCAGACCTAGTTACTTTAAATACTATTTTTAATTATTCACTATTACTTTCAAAAATATTATTCATTATTTAATTCTACCGCTCACTTGTAACACAACATAACAATAGTTTGAGAATTTTTGGAGTGGGGATGCGATTTTGAAAACTCATTTTGTTTTAATTTTTAACAAATGTGCGTAAGAAAAATATGACCTTAATTAGGCGAAGTCTCGAGATACTAACGGTGACTTTGCTCTACAGTCTCACCCCCTTAACTTTTTAAGTTGAAAACTTAAAAGCATCAATGCCACATAGATAAAACTAATCTGACCTATTTTGTCAAAATCGGACCAGTAATAAAATAATAATCTGTAATAAAATATGTTCATTCCTCAAAGAAAATTTATTACGTTTATTATTTTACAATAATAAATAATAAAATTTATTATTTCCTCAAATTTATTACGTTTCGCCTTTCCTTCTACTTTGTCCACCTTATAATCCTAAGTTAAAAGCGTGACTGTTCTTTGTTATCGCACATTTTTGCATTTTTTATCTATTTTTTAACGTTTTAGACTGATATCAGATCTTGTTACATCGTCTTTCAACCCAACCTTTGATCATCGTCTAAATATTTAGTTCTTTATACACCTACAAGTTCACAAGCAATAGGCAGAGAAAACCCCATTTCTTTCTGTTTATTTTATATAAATAATTCCTTAAAAATTCCATTTTATAAGGGAATATAAACTGTCAGTGCGATAAATATATCATCTCAAAACAAATGAATTTTTTTATAAAGTATATCGGGAACTTTTTCACGATAAAATTATATCTCATAGTCATTACCTTTTTTTGGGTTAGCTACGGTAATAGATTTTTTAATATTCTTTCTGAGAAGCACAGGAGTATTTTATTTAATAAATGCCTAAAATTCTTTATCAATGAACGGGTTATTTTGATAATGTTCCTTATTCTCTAATACGTTTTCAGGCAAGTGAGAGAATTTCCTTGAACGTAGACCGCAATAAATTCTCAAAAACCCATCGTAAAGAAAATATTATAATTACACCAAACCAAAGCCTGAGAAAGTACCAAAAGAAAGTATCACATATGTATTGAAAATGATAAAAGTTGTAAAATGGAAGTGTATGAATAGATTCCGGGATATGATCATACGCAATAGAGAATAAAGTACATTCTGTGCATGCGTAAAGTGTAGCTTACAAATGTAAGACCTCAGAAAATGAAAATCATTCTAAAAACTTTATACCTACTAATAATTAACAACGATGCTACTTTGAGAAACAATGGTTTTTTATACTTTATATTATATATTCAAGAAAATTTAAAGATATAAAATCAAATGAAAGCAATGTAACAATTCATCTATTATATCCATTACTTTGAAATATTTTTACGCGGACAGCAATTTTAAAGGAGAAGCTTCTTTTCGCCTTTATAATTACGAATGCTATCGATGATGGGTTTTAGAAACCATGGAAACTTTGAAAATTGATAATATTTAAAATACAACGGGTGATTCAAAAAGGATTCACAAATTTAAAAGCATATAAATTCATATTGAGAACTTACAGATTCGGTTGGGTTTCATTTCGTAGCAAAACAATATCGGGTTTGTGTACCACCTTTGGCGGCTGATCTAGTTGAGCTAACCGATCAGCAGCCTGCTGCGGCGAGTTAATGCCACAGCTGGAGAAGTAACGTCCAACTTATTGGCTATAGTTTGGAATGAAATATCCCAGAATCTGGTGGGTTATTGGTCTCACATTACAAATGTAAGCCTCAACAAACCAAAATGAAAGTTGAGTGACAAACTAGATCTGTTTTTATATGAAACGAGACCTAAACCGAATCTGTACATCAATACATTTTTACGTTTTTAATTTGTGAAGTATTTTTTTAATCACCCGGTATTTATAAAAACACTACTATAACATTTCCTTTAACTTCCTACAAAAATTATGTTTAGTCAAAATAATGAAAAATAATATAATTTACACTATTTATTTTTATTTAAAATAAAAACAAGTATTAAACTTGTTTTTATAAAATTTGTTTTTCTTTTATTAAAAAAGAAAAACAATTGTTTGTAGAATTTTGTTCCGTGCATAATAATCGTTAAACTAGTTATGAAAATCAAAGTTTCACTCGGGAAAACTTAGATGTGAATGAATAGTTTGTGGAAAATGAATAAAATTATCAGAAGTAATGGAAGGTTAGTCATTACACCCTTTTCACAATTGAATAAATATAGAAAGTGTAATGTACTGTAAGGAATATATTGAGAAAAAGGTTGATATTTTAAATTCACTCAAATCTACGATCATTGTAACTATCTACCCCCTATGTACTTACGCCGACTATTAATAGAGGATAATGCTTTTGGTCAATTATATATGTGTATTAGTGTGTAGTATGTGTATGGAATGATTATTTCAGAACAACTTCTCATTTTATCATGAATGACATGTATAAAACTTTATCTTAATTCGTGGCTCTGGGTCATAAAGAGATGAGAAGAGCATATTTGAAAAAAAAATTAATGAGTTTACGAGCTTTTATAATATTTCCCTCAAGAAATATTGCAATTAAAAATCCTTTTTCCAGGTTCCTCCTTTTTTTCTTCATAATAAATATTTTACTCGCATTTATTCTCTGTGCAGTTATGATTTAATTTAAAATGAATGCTGGTAACGTGGGAATCTATAGTATTCAGTTTTTTTCCGGTAATAAAGTCTCCCTTTTTCTTTCTGTTTAGCCTCTGGAACCACCGAAAGTATTACTTGTATTACTTCAGAGGATGAATAAGGATGATATGTATGAATATAAATGAAGTGTAGTCTTGTATAGTCTGGTATCGACCGTTCCTGAGATATGTGGTTTAATTGAAACCCACCATCTAGTATTCAAATTCATATAAAATCAGTAATTAACGTCCAAAACCTTTGATACATTTTACCTCAGACATTTACAGACATGTCAGATAATCAAGTAATGAGTAATTCAATGTGGTGAAAATTTCTTCAGCATGAGTTCAGCACTTAGTATGACTCGCTGTGTTCTTTAGTTGCGGTAGTGGTTTTATCATACTCGTATTTATTACAAAGTTTATTTCATAAGTGATCCCATAAATTTAGTGAATTATTTTTATGACAGACAACTTCTGGTATTATTATATTCATCCGGAGGTCAAGGGTTCGAATCCCCGTCAGGCATGGCACTTTCAAATGTTACAAAATGGTCATTCAAAAAAAAAAGATAAGTAAGTACTTTCTTATCTTTTTTTTTTACTCAGCCGTCTATAAAAAATAAAATTTTAAGATGAAATCCTGGAAAGACCTGAAGATCTATAACAAATCAATTATAGAAATCTGTGGGGAAAATACAATATCTTTAAGCTTAACAACAATTTTAGTACACGATAAATATTTTCATAATTTTTGAAAAATTCAAATGGTGTATTATTTCTAATTTCCTATAAATTATTGCACATTTTATTATGATAGAATTTTTCAGTTCCTTCTCTTATATAAAAATGATCTTAATCTATTTATTTACAGAATTTTTGATAAATTTGTCGGTGATATGGTTTAGAGGTTATGAATACTTAATCCTGTAAGAGATAACGCAGTATTTATGTACTAGGGAAGATTAAAACTTGCCTAAATGTATGATATAAGCGAAACCGTAGGTTATGCTTACTTATAAAGGATTCAGTGTAAATGTTTTTCTGACTTAATAAAATACTTTGAAACACAAAACGAAATTATTTAATAAAATATAATTATTACCGTAATATAATTATTATTAATCATATATTACCGTAATTTTTGAGCTTTGACTACAAGTACTTTAGGTAGTATTTTTTCATAGTAAATACCACGTCATTTTGCGGCAAATAAAATATAATTTAATTTCAATATTTCCTACACACAGAATTTATAATATTACTTACAGAATAATGTTTTCTCTCTTGGTTAATAATATGCCTCTGTAGTGCTGCTAAGACTTCATATATTTATAAGTGTGATATTAATATTAGAATACAGATCATACAAAAGTACGAAAAAAATTTAATTGGATTCAATAAAGGAATGGTTGAAGAAAAATAAAAAAATGTTTCCAAGGATACATGACAAAAGTAAATAAATAATTTTATTTTTATCAGCGTAACTAAGCAATGAAAATAAGTAATTACATTTTTTTTTTCTTAATTATATTACTTAAAAACTTGTAATTGTTTTTTAAAAAAAAAGGAAAAAATAATCTTTACTAATGATTTCAAGTACTAATAGAAATTTTATAAAAGAACTCTGGAATGTTGTCATAAAAAATGTATTAAATCATGAATGACAATGAAACTACTTTTTTTAAATTAATTATTTTATTAAATAAGAATTTCAGTTGTAAACTTAAATGCATTTTTAAAATGTTTTTACGTAATTTTAGAATATGCGTGCACGTAAATAACTATATGTTTCTAACTAACTATTAAGTGTTTTTGGAAAAAATCCGACGCTTACGCGCAAACACATACACATACACTGATGTAAGCAGATTTATAGATATAGAGCAAGAGAGATAGAAAATGAATGAGTGAGTGTGAGAGAATGAGTAAAATAAAATAGAGATGTAGAACTAACATAACTCAACTACAGCTTTGATTTTTAGTATAAAATGTACATCAAACATAAATACAAGTATGACTTTCATATTTCTATTTAAATATGATGTATTCTGCGATTGACTAATCAAGTTAAAAGATGACATTTTATTATCCAGGGTTCGTTTTGAAAGTTTGTAGTCGTATTTTAAAATTTCTCTTATATCTTTTTCCTCTGTATAATTAAACATGTAATAATATTTAATTGCTGAAGTCTCACAGAATGTAACTAAAAGATTTTCTATGTATAAATAAAATGAAATTCTACCTTAACTAACAATTCTTCCGCGTTGTCTTTTTTAGCACGCGACCATCCTCAGGAAAAGTTATTCTTCAATTAAAATGTTAAAATCACGACTGATCGTCTTATAGTATAAAGTTAGTCATGTCTGTTATGTAAGAAGTTCGCAGTTATGAATATTAGTGGTTGGAGGGAGGCAGTATAGGTATTTTTATAATTAATAATTTATTGTTATAATAGTAAATATTTAATTTTTCGAAGATACGTATGTTGGTAAGAATGAATTTCATTTTATTTATACACTAGCAAACCCGACAATGCTTCGCTATTGCTTGATTTGAGTATATATGTAAACTAAATGAACACAATTGAAATACAAGGGACCTGGTGGGCGGTTCGCTGAGGTGGGCCGCTCTCGATGATTGACTGGGGACCCCTTGATTTCGGGGAAATTAAAAAGACCGGAGAACCGGCTAGATCCCCTCCTTGGAGGGGAACTGGTTTGAGGCATGGCATAAAAAAAAGACGGAATACCGGACTACTGGGTGAGCGATCTCCGCAGGGCACGGCATCGCCGGATCCTGTGGAGTTCCGTGAGGTTAGAGGTCAGGCAACCACTGAGATGCGCAATGCGTAACTGCTGTACCATCCTCAGTGGTCTTGGGGAAAAAATACCAAAGAACACAATTATCTACGATCTAGTATTCGAATCCGAATAAAAGCAATTACCTTTATTAGGATTCAAACTTGAGAACTCTCGCCTTCAAAATCACCTGACTTATATATACAGAGGTATAAGGCATACCTCTTATATATAAGAGGTATGCGCTTTTAATTTAGTATCACTTGCCCATTCCACCACCGATTCTGTTGAAACTTTACACACCTTTTAACGAAGGTTTTAAAAATATTTTGTGAAGATTTTAACCTTCTAGGATTTATAGAAACAAAACGGTGGTTTTTAGAATTAAAAAACCAATTAAATTAAAAAATCAAAACAATCATAAACCGAATTTTGAATTCATTACAAAATAGCTGATAGAAATGATTAGAAACAGACGATGTATTTTTTACTTAACTGTTCAAATTAAAAACTATCATTTTTTTTTAATCATTTTACCAGCTATTAGCGGCTTTATGTTCATTTGCTCATTTTGAACTAGTAGTTGAACAATATTTTTAACCAGCAATAATATAAAAGTAATAATACAGTGAGGACTTGTGAGATACTTGCTCTAAATACATTGTTGGAACGTTGCTCTAAGGAGACATTTACTAAATAAGTAAAGATAAAATTTTAGTATTACTCTTTCCCCTGTACTTAAATAAGTTTTTTTATGTTTTGTTCTACTTAAACGTAGTAGTAATTTTGAATAAACTTTGTTTTATGCTTGATAAAAAGTAGGTACACAGATTTGTTTCTTTGATCTGTTTGACCTAGTTCTTCGTGTAAAACAATTGAAGTAAAAGAGATTAGCATATTTTTCTGAAATTTAACATTTCTGAAAAAGATAATCATCAATCCTTATAGCGAACAGAAAGTTGTTTCATAAAGAGATGATCAGGTGTACTTAATTTAGTGGTGCTTAGCATGCTGATGTCTAATTACAGAAAATTAAAGTAATAACATAAAATTATTTTTGCATGAACAAAAATCTACTCTAAAATTAAGCGTTTCAGTTAGGAAATGAACAGTGTTGTTTATTTCTTGCACGTTAACAAAATTCCTTCAAAGTACATAGAGGTAGTAGCAGATAAAATACAGTGCATTTTTTTCACCCCTTTCTACTTGTTTTTAGGGAAGTTAAAAGAAAGATTAGGTAACTAATGCATTGTAATTTATAAAATTTCATTCTAAAAAAATTTTCCAGTATTTTCAAGATGTTTAATGAATTAACCAGTTAAGATAGATAATAATTGAGGTTTTAATACTTACAAAAGAAAATCTTTTTAACTACCGTATAAAACTCAAAAAGTTCTATAAGTGTGTGACTAATTAGAAAAACAAGTCAAGCTGTATATAACTTGAAAATATGGAAAAAAAAATCATAATTAATTCCATTTGTTGTATTTTTTGTTGTATTTTGTAAAAAATAATAAATCCATTCTGATTCTTCTTTTCTTCATAAATGTAGAAGAAAACATTATATAGCTTTTTGTTCAAAAAGCCATATAATGTTGCAATTAATACCTCGTAAATTTTTAACAAATATTAAAGAAAGTAGGTCTACTACTTCGCCCAAATGTCAATTGTACTTTTTACGTATATGGATTTAAATTTAAAATTCATAACATTAGCGGTTGAAGAGCAGGAGGAGATTAAGGAGCTGGAGGAGCAAGAGAATGAGGCAGAAAAGAATAATATTACCTTAATATTTTGCAATCTTTTGTTATTTAAATCTTTTATTAACAATTTTCACGAGTAAAAAATGGAAACCAATTTTATATTGACTATCTATGTTTTTAATATATAAACTGTGATTAAAATAATACTATAAGCGGCATATTAAAAACTGTAAACACTGATATTACTGTTTAACTTTGCATTAAAACTGCGACAGTTTTAGGATAAAACTAATTATATTCTGAATCAGGAAATTTAAAGATTAAAGTATAAAAAAATTAAATCAAGAAAATCAAAATCACTTAATTGATAATAATGTCGTTTCTAGTGACCTATTTGGACCGTTTATAGATAGGCTGGTGGAGTATATTGATAATGAAACTACCAAGTAAAATGTTTTCCACTGTAAAAGGTCTGCAAAAAGGTCACTGTAAAAAGTCAATCCTTGGATCTACAAGGAATTATTTATTTTTTTAATTTTATTTTGAGATAAAATACATTAGACAAAAATTAATTAAAACTTTTAATGTACAATTAAAAATATCTAAAGAATTTATTGTGAACAATATAAAATAGATTTTTACAAAAGAAAATTTGTTTCAAGAATACAAACGAAGCGAATAATACTTGAGATCGGATTAATGAACTTTTGAAAACAATATAAATTAGCGCCTGAAACAAAGTTAGGTACCGAAGTTTGAACAGATAATGTTCTTAAGTTGGAGAATATTATGCTAACAAATTAACTGAGAACATCCGAAGTACTTCTCAGTGTAATGATTTACTTTAAAATGCTTGACATTATTTATAACCTATTACATCTGAGAAGTCCTACGCAAGAACTATCGCATGAAAATAAACAAGAACAAAACAAAAGTAATGAAATGTAGTAGAAATAACAAAGATGGACCACTGAATGTGAAAATAAGAGGAGAAAAGATTATGGAGGTAGAAGAATTTTGTTATTTGGGAAGTAAAATTACTAAAGATGGACGAAGCAGGAGCGATATAAAATGCCGAATAGCTCAAGCTAAACGAGTCTTCAGTAAGAAATATAATTTGTTTACATCAAAAATTAATTTAAATATCAGGAAAAGATTTTTGAAAGTGTATGTTTGGAGTGTCGCTTTATATGGAAGTGAAACTTGGACAATCGGAGTATCTGAGAAGAAAAGATTAGACGCTTTTGAAATGCGGTGCTATAGGAGAATGTTAAAAATCAGACGGGTGGATAAAGTGACAAATGAAGAGGTATTGCGGCAAATAGATGAAGAAAGAAGCATTTGGAAAAATATAGTTAAAAGAAGAGACAGACTTATAGGCCACATACTAAGGCATCCTGGAATAGTCGCTTTAATATTGGAAGGACAGGTAGAAGGGAAAAATTGTGTAGGCAGGCCACGTTTGGAGTATGTAAAACAAATTGTTGGGGATGTAGGATGTAGAGGGTATACTGAAATGAAACGACTAGCACTAGATAGGGAATCTTGGAGAGCTGCATCAAACCAGTCAAATGACTGAAGACAAAAAAAAAAAAAAAAAAAAAAAACATCTGAGAAGAGTGAAAAAAAAAATGGCCCCTTGAAAAATTAGTTAATTTTCTGGTAAAGACAGAATTAATCATTTCTGTATAAAGCTAATTATTTTAATGTAATTTTACTAAAATATTTGTTTTTGATAAGTTTTTAAAAACGGATTTTTTTTGTAGATGAGCTTATAATTTTTAAGTCGGTTGATTCGTTCAGTAAGGAATATTATAAAACAATCAGTTTTATAATATTGAAGAATGAAGCCCTGACTATAGGCGAAGAACTGACCGGAGAGCGAAGGGGCGATAGACAGCCCTCTGCGAAGCCGTTGTTCGTCTGCGCTTGTGTGGATGGGCGATGGTGATGAGGCACGGGGTCTCTTGACCACCAAGCCTCCGTGGGGCGAGTAGCGTCTTGGTGTTTCATCCGGAGGTTCCATGTTCGAATCTCGGTCAGGCACGACATTTTCACACGCTACAAATCATTCATTTCATCCTCTGAAGCAATACCTAACTAAGTTCTCGGAGGGTAAAAAAAAATAAAATACAATCTAACCAAATGTTTGAATTTTATTTACGAACATCATTCTTCCTTCTGAAAACAGGTGGCCTCCGTTTAATCAGAAAGAACCCAAACTCTTTCAAGGCAAATATGTTATTTGCGTAATAAATTAATAAATTTACCTTTCATTTATTTAAATTACTATATTATGCCCCTTCTTTTTTTTAAGCTCCGAGACTACCGTTAGGTATTGTTACAGAGGATGAGTTAAATGATTTGTAGCGTGAATGAAAATGCCATGTCTGACCAGGAATCGAACCCGGGACTTGCGGATGAAAGGCCGAGAAGCCATCGCTCGTGCCACGGAGGCCGGCTGTTACATTATGCCACTAATGTGCAAGTACACTTTCTCCTAGTTGTGCCACAAGGAAGAAAACGAGAAAAGAATTCACCTCCAGAAAAATATACCGCTGGTACCATCACCACATAAATTGCTCACGTAATTAAAGATTGTTCTCTTAACAGTTATTGAATAGTTATTGAAGTTATTAAAATAGTTATTGAATTTTAAAAAATAAACCGAGTAACAAAATTTGGTTTAGCACCTGAAATAAACCTGGAACATAAAATATGGAGTCAGTTGATTTCATAGTGAAAATATTTTTTAAAAATATTTCTAGATCAGTTAGAACCAAAAAATAATTTAAGCAGATAAAAATAGGTAAGTTTTTGAAAATGTTTTACGTTATCACACCTGCAGAATTTTGCAGGCGGAAAGGATAGTTTCTTTCCGTAGGATGTACGAAATGATACAGATTTAAATGAAATATACACAAGTTTCATTGTTGACTAGTGAAGCCAACCTATAAAATAAATTTTTTTAAATATTTCTAAATTAACATACATTTCAATACAGTTTTTTTACGTAATTATTTCGTTTTACCGGTGTAAATTATTGAATATGCACAGTTTTTTTTTTTTTTTTTTTTTATAAATTCTGTAACTTTTAAAAATTAATTTCAGTAATGGATGTTTATTAGGTATTGATAATACGATTTTCCCTCTATTTTTAGTCTTTTTTACTTCAACAGGAAACCGATTTTTTTTTTTCGCTAGCTGTAACTAGAAAACAAAGCGTTTGCGGACCTATGTTTATGTGAACTTTTTCATTATTTTCATAAGTAGAACATGTCCTGAAAGTTACCCTATTTCTTCACGGAACATCTTTATTTAGACCTACAAATATATATATATATTAAATACAGATTTTTTATTTTTTAACATTTCTCTTAGTGCAGGACTTAAATGAAGTGGGAAATTGCTTTATTTTTAAGGCCATAAATTTAAAATGACATCATGTTTTATTGAATAATTTATTTTTTAAATTCTTGCCTTCTTAAGAAATACAGCAACTTCCTCCTTCATTTAAGTTCTGCAATAACAGAATAGAACAGTTTTACAAATTCGTTTAAAATATATATATATACAAACATGTTTTCATATAACGTAAAAAAAAACTACTATTAATTTTAAACAATTTTGGCTTCTAACCGCTAATATAGAGCTAAAAAACAAAGATTATAATTTGCATAAATTTCAATCATTAGCTTTTGAAAAACGTTTACATATCAATCAAAAATTTAATGTTTTATAACAAATCAAATAAAAGTTAGCTTCCACATTCCATTATAAAAGTAATGTGCGCGCGTGTCCACATCACACGTGCACGCACGCCCGCTTACAATTCATCTGATTACCTTTTCCAAAAGAAAATACTTTTTCCCTTATTCAAGGAAAGGTATAGTGACTTTTTTTTAATTTATCGTACGACCACACAGAAATCGATAAAACGTAAAACACGAAAAACCCAGGAAGAATTGTTACAGTTATACGTTTCATTCAGTAATACGATCTCTGTAGATTAGACTTGAGTATATTCTATACAAAATAATTTAAGAGAAAAATTTGCTGTACAAATATTTATAGAAATAATATTTTTCTTTCCATTATTAAAATATCTTGAATAAATATCAACTGCATACTGATTTTAATACGAAAACTTTTTAATTTTATTTTTATGAGCTTTTTTTCTTATGAGAATAAATTAAATTTTTTTTTTTTTTTTTAAATAATGACGTGATTAAAGCTTCATTTTTTCATACTGCTACTTAACCGTTAATTAGGTCTTCTTTCCAATTTAATGAAAATTCATTCAAGGTTGAAGTTAAAAGAACGTCTTTTTCTTTTGTAATATTTGAAATCCTATTAAATAAGGTTGTAATTAGCTTAAGAAAAAAAGATTCATTTATGAAAACAGTAGCTAGTATTAATTTTTTTCCATAAAGTACATTATTAGAAAAACAACACTAATACTTAATATTTCAATTTGTAATTTTCTTTGAATTTTACTGTATTTAATACAAAAATATATTTTTGAATAATTAATCTATAATAATATTAGTTTCAATTTGTAATTTTCTTTGAATTTTACTGTATTTAATACAAAAATATATTTTTGAATAATTAATCTATAATAATATTTTTTAACTACATTTTAAATAAAATAAGAAGCGAAGGAAAACTGTTCAGATATTTCTAAATTAATATAAATCCTTATAAAAGGAAAGAAGCCTGAGAGTGAACGTATTAAAATGTTACTTTACCGAAACTCTGCATGATCTGAGAATGTGGGTTTCAAAATAGTCAGCCACCATCTTAAAAATAATAGTTACAGATGATTACCCGTCCTTCGTACGGGTAAAAATGTATTTTACCTGGTTCTTAGCGTTTCCCGATAAACACAGAAGGTAACCGTACTTAGTTACTTATTTTAAAAAATCTTTTATTTTATAATTTTTTTTTTCAAGTAACTGGAGGCAGGTGCAGATAGTCGGATTGCATATACAATAACAGTGGCAGTGGCTGTGTTGGTTGAGACGTCGCCCCGTATAACATCCCACTCCTTAAAAAAAATCGATAAAGTGGTTTTTGGATATTTATTTTAAGAGTATTTGCAAGCCCAAATATCTAGTGAATTGTCTAGTGAATATTTCGTTTAGTAAAGTCAGAAATGGGGAAAATCTGCAATCATTGTTCAAAATTTTTTTACCTTTTTTCAAGCTCTTTAAAGATCGAATTTCTAAAAATTTTGTTTTTTAAATATTTTCATGAAAATTACACACACCAAAATCACGCTGATTATTTGTGAATTATTGAGAAATTAAAAAATATATATATAAAAATTTCATTTTTACATTTTAGCCTTTTAAACTCGGAGTTTTGAAAAATCCTTTCTTAGCGTGCACTTTCATCGTAAGAAGAACTTGTATACAAATTTTCATCATGTTATCTTCAGCAGTTTTTGTTAGACGTTGATTATGAATCAATCACGACATTTTTTTTTACATATTTAGTGTTCAGTATTCGGAGTTAGAAAAGGATATTGAGATGCTATTATTCTATTATATAACTATACAATCTATTATTCTAAAAACATAAAAAAACAGAATAAATAATAACAATGACGACGATAAATAAATATCACATACCGAATAGTAATTCAAATAAAAGATTTATTTAATGAAAAATTATAAATACCAGTATACAGCAGTCCAATTTACTAAAAACGTTATAATTTCACGTAGAATGTGTATTACTACTTTTACTGTATACAAAAGATCTATCCTACACTACATGAATGAATATAATACTGTCACTTTCACTACTGTTTACCGATGAGCTCACCGAACAACTTCTTGTATTCAACCACTGTCCAAATTGGAGTAGTAGTGACCTACTCTTCACTCGTTGTTGCCATACGCTTACTGATATCGCTGCTATCACGACTGCGCCGAACACGGCCTCGCAGAAGTACTGACCCTGACCACTCGTGTTCCGGCAGCCATTCCCTGGCCTGCAGGATCAGTACCCGACGGTCTTTTTGATTGTTGAACCGTAAAACATTCATCGTCCGCCCGTTTAAGTTTTGCTATAAGTTCTTATTCCGGTCCAGTAATCCTTCCGGTCGAACAGGAATTTTTGGAGATGCTGTTATATGTATGATAAACGGACCCGTTATTCTACGGAAAGGATCCCTTTTAGTTCCTTCTAGAATCTTCTTTTCTAATCTTCCTTTCTTTCTTCTTAATTGGAAGATATCTGTTACCCTGGTCAGTTATATTGGTTCTGATTCAATAGATATACAAAAGAAATGAAGTAGTAATAATGACCCTCTATATTAATTAATTACCCTAATTAAAGATATAATATTATTTTCTGAATTAACTACGGTAAATAATATTATTTTTTTAATTAACCAAAGTAAATTAATTTCTGATGATGTTTGATACAATTATTATTATTATTATTGCGATTTTATGTTTACATTATATATAAATTTATTCCAAAATGCGTATCTGGTAACTAGTATATTTGATAAAACAACGCAACTTTTAATTACTGGTCTATTTCTTTATAAAAAATGAAAGAAACGTACCGTAACAGGCCAAGAAATACACTAAAAAATGTAACAATCAGCAATTATTGTTAATGTTATTTTTATATCTATCATTTTAATTATCACTATTGCTGAGTGAACTTAAATATGGGCCGATTAACGGAATTAACTTAAGTGAAAAAAAAAACACAAATATACCAACTCATTCGAAAAGCTTTTCCTGGGGATGCAGTCTTTTCGATATTCCTTGGGTGGAATTTTATCCCAATGGGAAAAAAAAATATTGTTGTCCGCCCTTCAGTATTTTTCATAATGCTATACAATCATTGTCACTCTTGAAACCGATACGACTAGTTTGATACCTTTATCAACAAAATGGATCCAGCTTTTACGTTCCACAAGGGAATAAAAGAATATTAGAAAATACATAGTCGTCTCCCCTACATGGAACAATAGTCATGTAAAAATTTGCAAACTTGAGACTTTCATCTAAGTTTGCACTTCACATACATTATTTAGTGAACTAAAAGATAACATCTTATTTGATAACAAAAGATTTTAATATATTATGGAGAAAAAATACAATATAATTTTATATTTGCAAATTTTTCTTTTTTTAATTTTATTTAAAAATAAAATATTTTAATTAAAATGTTATAAAAAAGACGGATGATATAAGGAGTGCAATATATATTTAAAGTTCAGAAAATGCAATATCGAGAAAGAGAATCTAAAACTAATATAATTTGCGACGTTAATATTAAAATCATCACGCTTAAATAATAAAAAATTAATTATGAAAGATAAGTTTAAAATTAAAACGTATACCGTAACCTTTTATTTAATATTTTTTATCATATATACAAAACAATGGTTATTATTTACTATAATTCAAAGTTAAATTAAAATAAATAGATATTGTAGACACAGAAATAAATCTGTAAACAGAAAATCGTGTTTCTCTTTAAATCCAAAAATCCGTTAACATGCGTGTGTTCACGTTGAAAAACAAATGGCATTTTATCTGCAGTCAAATAATCGAAAAACCGCATGTTTGTTCCTCCAGTTGTTCCCGTTCACACGCACAGGCGTGCACGAGCGCGTACGTATTCAGTTTATGGTAAACACACATAACTGAATAATATATTAATAGCCACAATTGTAAAAATTTTTTTATAATATTTAAACAAAATTAAACAAGTATTGCCTATATAATAGTAGAAATAATTATAACGTATTTTAGAAGAGATGCTGAATATCGATTAGGAAAATCTCGATTCGCCTTATCCGCTGATCGAACGTTGGCGATCATAATTTTATTCTCAGCTATCCTGAAAAGTGATATACTTGACATTGTAAACCATTGTCTCAAATATTTGTAAAGATATCCCCTCCTTGTCTGGACCTGAATGTCCTGGTGGTATTTTTCGCTGGATAACTACATGTAAAAGGAAGTATTTATGTGGATGTCACTTCATCGCACATTCTCTGAGTCGAAAGATTTATTATTGAGTATGGATAAAAAATGTGAAGATCTACCAACATCTAATTTACATGCATTAACCTTGAAAATATTGTCGTTAAAGATCGATGTTTATTGGTAAAAAATTACTTTAAATGAAAAATTTTGGTCCTGCAAATCTTCGGGACCTAAACTGACACATATTAAAGAATCAACAGTGAAAATGTTGTCTTTAAATTAGAGATCAAAGATCAATGCTATTGTAATATCTATTTAAAAAAAACAAAAACATCATAAATAATTAAGTCTGTGATTTAACTATGCCATCAAGAAGTCATATTAGAAAAACCGTTGTCAGAAAATTAATTCAGCAATTACGATTTAAATAAAATTAAATATGTTTTCTTTTCACTTTGTGTGTGTGTGTGTGTGTGTGTGTGTGTGTGTGTGTGTGTGTATATAGAGATATATATATATTTAATTTGATACACAGTATTACTTTTCAAGTAAAATCTAGGAAAGGATGTACATCATTTCATGAAAAGAAGTTCTTTGAAAATTTTCCATACTTTGTAAAGTTTCAGAATTAAACATTTTCTCAAATTATAACGAACCACGCGTATAATTATTATTCAAGAAATAGCAAAGGATATTTACTTATTTTTATCTCTTTCAAAAGAACGAGTTCATTCAGAATAACACGAAACTGATATTATTCATTAGTAATATAACCTTTCCACGTTTAACGATTTTCTCATCACATTAAGAAGTTCTGTAAATTAATTCCTGAATGGCTGAAAATCATAAAATGTACCAATTAGGTCTGGCTTTTAAATAATATAATACAATTTTAAACTATCTGACGTCTGGGGATAAGAGTTAATTTAGATTTTAACAAAATCGTTTGTTTTTTGCGTAATCAGTGGTATACGTAGCGATATTTATGGAGTATACAACGTTATAAAGGTAACATATTGAAATAATAAAAATTATTGTTTTCGTGTACCGTTATCAAAAGTGGTAGCAAATTAAAAATGGAGGCCGGCCTCCGTGGCACGAGTAGTCTCGCCCTTCATCCGGAGATCTCGGGTTCGAACCTCGGTCAGGCAGCGCATTTTTCATACGCTACAAAACTTGTCATTCACCTCATTCAATACCTGTACAGTAGTACCGGAGACGAAAAAAAACCATGGTTTTAAAAAAACGAGTGTTTTTTGAAAAATATATAGTTTAATTGAAAAAAGGTTTGACAGAAAGTAGTTTGATGGAGTAACAATTTTTACACGATTTCTCGAATGAAAATTAAAAGTTTGATTTAGTTTTAAAAATCTGTTGCTGAAAAGTTTTATTCCATAACTTAGAAAAATACTTTTTACCCAAGACTTAAATTATTAAGAAATAATAAGGGTAGTTTTTTTAAAGAAAAACGTATGAATTAAAATTAATAAATATTCGTTAAATCATATTATACAGATATCGTTACTAAATGACATCTGCATCAAAATTTCTTGGATAAACCATTTTATGTTACTAGATATTTTATACATACATAATGCAAAAGTGACTTAAATCCAAAACTTTGTCGTAATGTACTTTATAATCTGTTAACAAATCTGCTAAACTAATCCATGAAGCTGATACAATTTAATAGCAGTGACTTGTAATAGCTGTCAACCGAGAAAATGCCTGCTTGCTATCATAACTTCTACATAATTTCTCTGTTTTCCTTTAGAATATACACTTGAATTCTCTTTCTCTATATTAAAAAAAAACTTATTTACAAATTAAATATTTTTTTAAAAATCATTGTTGAATTATTTTGTTACTAAATATCACAGAAATCCAAAAGTTTTTTTAATAAAATAAAAACAAATATTTTAATTATACTTTTATATTACGAGATTATATTATACTGCAGTTGAAAATTTTACGGTAAACTTTAGAAAATTAATCCTAATACTCTATGTGTAATAAAATGTTAAAATATTTAGCTGAAATAAACTGAATCTTAAAAAGCTCATAAAATGTTTTCTCTTAATTTTTTTTTTTGTTGTTTTTTGAATACCTAATAAACGAGAGTATTATTTAATAAACACATCCTGTATAATATAAAATTTCAAACATGTCTAATACTTTTGCATAATCATAAAAAGAATATCATAAACAAAATTACATTTGGTTTCTCTTTTCTTGCGGATAAGCCTGCAAGGACGACGCGAATATCACTTCATTTGGTTTATTTTTCTTCTCTAAGTTTTTTAATTTTTCGAATTGTATATTTTAAACCATTCTTTTCTGTAGAAACTTTTCTTTTCGCCTATACTAACCTTTAATTCAAAAATCTTCCTTCTATATTCTTCATAATCCAGTTTTCCTTTATAATACTGAACTTTTTGAGCTCTTCTTTTATCTGTTTAACACACTGCGCTTGATATTTGTTGGTCTAAGTTCACGGAAATCTATTTGTTTACCCTTGAGGGAGAATAGGTTTTTAGAAACTATGCCCTCCAAAGATTTGTCAAATTTTTTACTAGACGGTGGTGAACAGTAAAGTTTCTTATTTTTTGCCGCTCTGAAACCTCCCTATGGATTCTCTTTACGAAATTTTATCTTATAAAAGTATTCAACGTAACATTACTTCAAAAAAAGTTGTACGCAGGATCCTCAGGAAAACCTACTCTACATCTGCAGAATAAAGAGAATCATTGAAATTGGAGCGTTTGGGAAAAAATTTCAGTGTTTGTGAATATACACTGCGACGACGAATTCTGTTTTATTTGTTTAATAGTTACTACCATAAAAAATAATTTTAACTTTAGGGCAACTACAATTTCTTAAGAATAAATAACAGTACTATGTGATTTTTTTTAAACAAAAAACAAGAGTATTCCATTTTGAGCATTTAAGTAATTTCTGAACAGGAGTAATTGTATCACTGATATAAATTAATTCTAAAATATCTAAATCTGACAATAAAGGAATTGAGACAAACGAGAATTTTCAAAAACATCATAATTCGTGATAAAACACTTATTTGAAAGTTTGTGAAATCGAGATAAAGTATTAATATTTATGGTGACACAGGTTTACTTAAAAAAAATCTGAAACGATAGCAAAAATCACAGAATTGTCAGTTGCGTTTTTAGAACTGTTATTACCAAAAGATTTACTACTCCAGGATTAGAAATTAAATGCTCTTTCAATTCACAAAGGATGATTTTCTCTTTTCTTTTAAGCCTCCGGAACCACCGTAAGGTATTACTTCAGAGGATGAATGAGGATATGTATGAATGCAAATGAAGAAGTGTAGTCTTGTACAGTCTCAGTTCGACCGTTCCTGAGATATGTGGTTAATTGAAACCCACCACCAAAGAACACCGGTATCCACGATCTAGTATTCAAATCTGTATAAAAGTAACTCCCTTAGAACTTTCGACTTCAAGAACAGCTGATTTGCGATGACAAGTTCACGACTAGACCAGCCAGTTTGGTTTACAAAGAAAAGGATGTTCTGAATTTAATGTTTTTTAAACATTTTTTTATGATAAATTTAACTTTTAGCACAATGTTAAATAAAACTTTAATTAAATTGGTACAATTTATTTTTTCGGAATTTTGACAATGGTTCCGTTTCGGATAAGCATAACAACTAATACTGAAACGAAATCCGTAGAATACAGCTTACTGATAAATAATGGATTGAAAAATAAAATTAAAATTTTCTTGCTAGAAAATCCTTAATTTTTTCAATGAATTTATAATACATTTAAAATGTATTAAAAATATAAATTTTAATAGTGAAAATTTGGCCAGATATTTCATATTTTAAATTCCTTATAATTATTATAAAATGATCATATATTTCTCCTACGAATACATTTTATCCTGAAAGATATTACTAATCGATAAAAGTAAGACACATTGCTATTCAAACAAAGAAATTTATGTAAATTTAAGATTAAACAATAAAAATAAAAATATAATTGACCTAATAATAATAAATGACCTGTCTTATGGGAATCTCTTATTAATTGCGTGACTATATTTACAAGCTTATTGGAAATAACGTTCATTGTTTTATACTTTCTTCCTTTTACCCTTGGCATTTATTTATTACACCTTTTTAATTACAAATTAACTGTCTTACCGGATAACTAATAAATGATATTCTGTACACAATAATTCATGTCAGCGCTAATAAAAAGAAACTGTTACATTTATTAGTAGTAAGAAAAAACCATTTGTGTAAGCACTCTTCGCATAATTTTATATTAAACATTCTTTGTTTTCAATAAGTAAAATAATTATAAATCGTGTGCCTGTTTGTTGAGGTTAAATATCAACAAATTATTTTCTGCCGGCCTCCGTGACGCGAGTGGTAGCGTCTCAGCCTTTCATCCGGAGGTCCCGGGTTCGAATCCCGGTCAGGAATGGCATTTTTATACACGCCCCCAATCATTCATCTCATCCTCTGAAGCAATACCTAACGGTGGTTCCGGAGGTTTAAAAAAAATAAAAACATTTTCATGATTTTAAGTTAAATATATATTCATAAAGAGTTCAAACTATGTGAATTGTATTACAATAGAAACGAAGACTTACTTTTCCACTGCCAAAATACTTTTAATATTTGTCTTACATTGTCCATTATTTCTTGGTAAAGACAATTTGGAATACTTTAATGTGTACTTTGATCAAAAACACTGAACGTAGTAATTCTTAGGTAAAATGTCTGTTTTTTTTTTTTATATATCTCTAGGATACTGTTTTTCTTTGATTACTATATGATGTAGTTGCCAAGTAACGAATATAAAATTTGTTTAATTATTCATAAAAATTATCTAAGAATAGCTGTAATGAGATATAAAAAGATGTTTCGATTATATTGCACAAATTTTGTAGTATTATATTGTTGTTTGCAGTACGACCCGTTTGTATTTACATAGGCAAGTTTGCGAATACGAAAGAATTTCAGTGGAATATATATTTTTTTTATAAAAACAAGATAACCGAAATATTTTTCAGTATAATCAAATAAAACTATCCGTAATTTACAAAAATTACATTCCACGATTTATGTTTGAAATAATTCAAATAATTCATTTAATATTTACATTTATTCCATTCTAATTATTTTTATAAGTCTGTAAAATTTTAGACTATGATTAACAAAATGCAAATAAATAATATAATAATAATATAAAAATTAACTTAAAATACAGAGCTTTCGGAAAGTTGCTGTGCAGTATGCTTTAGAATCATGTGGTGCATTCTATTCTTTCGGCATTAGGTTAGTTGTGCTGTGGGTTCGTTGTAAGAGCAAGACATCGGACTTGCTACCGTAAATAAAGCTGTAACAAAAGACCTTAAACTTTTCCCTTACAAAGTAATGTGTATTCAAGAACCGAAACCTACAGATTATGCCAAAATACTAAGATGTTTTAAACGTTTTATTGACTAAAATTCCGTAGGTATCCCCGACATTTCGTTTTTACAGATAAGGCGACGATTTCATCTGTGAGGGTACGTTAATTCACAAAATACACTACTACGCTCGATAACTAAGCCCCATAAATTACACGAACAATCTGTACAGGAAGTGAAAATTGGAATCTGGGTCGGTGTGAGTAGAACGCGGATTGTGGATTTAATCTTTTTTGAAAATACAGTGATAGTTATTGTACTGTTTTAATGAACTTCATTAATCGGTTAAAATTAGTGGATATCAATCACGATTGGTTCCAACAAGATTGCGCCGCAGCACACCGAGTTAACAGGTCAATAATCTTTTTACAAAATATCTTTGGTGAACGAATCATTTAAAAGGTTTGTGGCCCAGATTACTTTCTATTGTGGGCAGAAAAACAAGCAGTGTATCGCAACAGACCACGCACGATTGACGATCTAATCGCATTAACGGCATACGTACGAGACGTTCCAATAAATCAACTGATTAAAGTGTTTGAAAACAAATTGAAATATGTGCACTGATGTATTAATGTTGGAGGTAATTTTCAACATATTTTATAAAATATTAAAATCATTGTAATATACGTTTCTAAAAAATAATGAAATAAAAATATTAAGAAACGATCCTCATTACACTTTCATAATTCTAGTCCTACTGCAATGTTTCGAATGTACTGTACAATAGAATAATAGATGCATAAAATAATTCAACCCGGTATTATAATTTATGCTGGACGTATAGTTGGGTATTTTTCTGAAACTACATGTTGTCTATGAAAAATAAGTGGGTTAAAGCAACTTTTCTTCGTATAACTTGTAACTTCAAAATTAAAAACAAAATAATAAAAATAATAATAATGACGATGACGGTGATAATATTAATGCCGATTTTTAAAAATCTACTTAAGATTAAAAGTAGAAAATTTCAGTTCTATTCACCTAAAACTTAAATAGGTCATACTTACGATACAAATTCTGAAAATACGTTTCTACACAAATAACATAGATAATAATATCTACATAGATAAATTTCTACAAAATATTCGCTGTAGAAATATTATTTTTACAACGAATAAAATTCATATGGTATAATCTACTGTATTTACTTTTTACAGTAACTTAAATCAAAATTATATATATTATACATATATATATATATATATAGAGAGAGAGAGAGAGAGAGAGAGAGAGAGAGAGAGAGAGATGGGTGTGTAGCGTGGAGATGGGTGGGGATAGAGCCACCATTTTGGCGTCAAAACGTTTCTACAGTCAGTACGCATCAAGCTGTCGTAGCGTGTGGACTGTCATTTTTCTACTTTGTTCGTGAATTATTGAAATATGCGCTTCTATAGAAAATCTCATGGGTTTTGAGGTGAGTTCAGCGATTAGGTTTTTACTGGCAAAAAACCTCAAACCAATTGAAATTCATCTACAACTTCGTGAGGTGTACAGAGATGGAATAATGACTGATGATGGAGTGAGGCAGTGGTGCACTCAGTTAAAAAATTACCGTACCATATTCATGAAGAGGATCACAGTGGTCGGCCTAGCCGTGTGACTGATGAACTGACGATGAAAATCATCGGTAAAATTCGTGAAAATCGTCGCATTACGATTACGGAATTCTCGCTTAATTTTCCTTAAATTTCACGAAGTTTACTGCATGTAACTGTATCGGGGAATCTTGGTTATCACAAGTTTTGTGCCAAAAATCCAAGGCGGCAGATTTCTACAGAGAAGGCATTGAAAAACTTGTGTATCGTTATGATAAGTGCCACAATTTAAATAGCAACTATGTAAAAAAATAATTTTAAGATTTTCGACATCAAATATACACAATAAAATTTTTATTTTTATTTCAAAATTAAGTTACATTCTGGACATCCCTCGTATATATACACCCACCGGGTTGGTCTAACGGTGAACGCGTCTTCCCAAATCAGCTGATTTGGAAGTCGAGTGTTCCAGCGTTCAAGTTCTAGTAAAGTTAGTTATTTTTACACGGATTTGAATACTAGGTCGTGGATACCGGTGTTCTTTGCTGGGGTTGGGTTTCAATTAACCACACATCTCAGGAATGGTCGAACTGAGAATGTACAAGATTACACTTCATTTACACTCATACATATCATCCTCATTCATCCTCTGAAGTATTATCTGTACCGTAATTACCGGAGGCTAATTAGAAAAAATAAAAACCCTCATATATATATATATATATATAAATATATATTGGTGGAATCTGATATAGTCGGTAATTAAAACAATATCCTGTTAATGTAATAATAAAATCGTAATAGTTTTCTTTTAAAATGTAATATTATAGTCCTAACAAATAACCTTTAAAGTATTAAATATTAAGAAATCGTAGGCAAGAAAGAAAATTTTCGTGATGTGGTCACAGTTCTAAAAAACTAAATAAATTGTTTCGTTTAACTTGTCTTCCCTCCTAAACAAGTTAATATCTAAATTTACTTCTGTAAAAAACGTGCTCTCTTTAAATTAAGTTATTAAGAGAACTGGAATTTATTACTTTACACGTAATTTACATTTCTGAAACTCCTCATTTTTTATCACATTAAATTTTTAATTAAATTTTAAATTTAAATTTTTTTAAATTTTATTCATTAAATGAGGGGCATATTTACTAACTTAAATCTATATATATAAGAAATGAATGTTTGTCTGTCTGTATGTCTCTTATGCCTTCCTAAACCGTTCATCTGATAGCGATTAAACTTTGGGGAATGGTTGGACGCATCCCAGGGAAGGTTTCTGAGTTAATAAAATACGGGGTATTCCGAACTTTTCCGAATAAATCCTAAAATAAACTAAAAATGGTTTGAGTTAGGAGTATAGAACCTTCATATCCCGGGGACCAATAGAGATGTAGTAGTGCAATTTTGTGTATAGGTATCACGTTAAAAATTAAGAAACACGTGTTTCGGGGTTTTCCGAAATTTCCCAAACTTCTCTGAATAACTCCTACAATTACTATGTTTAGATTATGATAAAATGAGATATTTTTAAAAATAACATTGTACTTTAAAAAACTGGAGTTCATATATAGGTGCCAGACTTAGAACTGTAAGATAAAGGTGATTTGATATTTTAAAAAATGATAGCGTACTTAATTTAAATCTGTTATTTTGAAAATTAAAATATATAACTTTCGGTAGTTGTGAACATTGCATTCCGACATTTTAATTTTCAACCAATTTCAACGCCATTTCTGTGCAGGTATGCGTTCAAAAAACCGAACGATCGGTCGTTCTACATCTCAAGCACGAAAGAAAAAAGCAACACGAGCATCAGAAACTAACGAGCAACTAGAAGCGAGATTGGAATCCAATCGAGAACGTAATGTTCGAGCCCGTTCATTAGAAACAAACGAGCAACGAGAAGTGAGATTGGAAATTTAAAGGCGAAGATTTACTGTTGCCGCGTTTCCCTATGATTCAAACAGATTTGCCATTCGACTTCTAACGTTTGCAGTTTACGGTGCGACTCGCCTTTGCAATGATCATCAACAAAGCACAAGGACAATCGCTACAACTGTATGGACTGAATTTGGAAAATCCATGCTTCCCACATGGACAGCTGTATGTGGCCTGCTCACGCGTCGGAAAACCTTCTAATTTATTTGCACCAGAAGGAAAAACAAAAAAAAATTGTATCCAAAATCACTTCAATAAATAGCATTCAATCCAAAACTTGAATTGTCAGACTTTTCTCGATAAAATGACTAAAAATACATAATGGTCTATAATAAGTTGAATATTGTTGTACATTACAATAAACATTACGCTTTGGAAATAAATTTATTTTTAGTTTTTATTCCTGTTAGAATTGAATAATTATAGGTATGACAGGAAAACGTCTGACGGATCAGCTGCTTATGTTAATAAATACTAAATTAAGTTTAGCTAAAGTTAACACGAAATTCATTGACTCTTAGGCGGTACGAAATTCGCCGGGTCATCTGGTACATTATAATTAACCAAATAATTCTTCATAAAACTTATTTATACCCTAATTTTTTAAAAGTAATATTTATTTTGGAAATGTCATAGGAATTTTTTTCTGCACTTAATTTCATAGACAAGTAACATGAATATTAAAATTTAGTGTAATATTAGATTTTTCTTTTAGTAACAATGTTAAAAAATTATCAAGTTTTAAATAAAGAACGTAAAACAAAAATCCCAATTAAAGTTTGGGTTTATCTTGTATAGCTGTTTAGAATATTATGCAAATTGAAATACTCTGTGTTAAAAACTTTTAATGGATTTGAAAGATAATAATTAAAATAACATTACTATCATTTTATATAACGATGTAAAAAGAAAATCCATTAAAACAAAAATATATTCAAAAAAAGTTAATATATATGTTTTTCAAACAAGTATAATTCATTTTAGTTCACACTCTTTCATCTCTAATTTTTTTTTCACTCTAACATTTTTTCTTTTGTAAATAGGTTATTACGTTTTTATATTTTATTTCCATTTTGTATTTTTAATAACAGGCTGTATTAACGAATATATTATACAGAAGAATACTTTCAAATAATTCTGTTTGATAATAGAAGTATTTTAAGAACAGCCGAACACATATGTATTAAATATTGATAATTTTAAAGTATTTTTAAAATAAATAAATACATTATTCATATCATGACATAATTCATATGATACATAAATCACGTCAGTAGTAGTAACTTTGCGAATGCACAAATATTAAACAAAACCTTTTCCAGTACCATCTTGGAAGGATCAAAGGAAATCAAAGGAAGAGCATTACAAAGTAAAAAATTCATAAATAATAATATGCGGTTGTAATCCTTATTAATGAATAAAATTAAGTATTTTATGAAATAATAATGATGAAATTTTTTTTAAATAACTAATAAATGAATTTATAAATATTTGAATACATATTAAATGTAAGTAAATATAAAATTCAAGATAATCTTAATAGTAGATATTTTTTTTAAATTCATCAAGAGAATTTATTATTATTTTTTTTTTTAAAGGAAATCAGTTTAATTAATCTTAACATTAAGTTAATCGGAAGGTTCGTTAGATCGTTAATGAGTAATTTATTAAAAATAGAAAAGTAATCCAGTCCTCGTAGTCAAAGGGTTATGTTATATAACTCGAAAATAATAAAATTAGGAGTGTTTTCCGGTTTGTGTTTGATACCGAAGCAGTTTTGTATTTTTTTTTAACCAATAAATGATCTTGCTTATTTTATGTAGAAAGCCTGACACCATTATCGGGCACCAAATTCCAACCAATTGTATTCTTTGTTTTTTAACCAATCATAAGGTGAGAGTAATTCTTATCATTATCAGGCACAAAATTTCAACCAATCGTATTCTTTGTCTTTTAACCAATCATAAGGTGAGAGTAATTCTTATCATTATCAGGCACAAAATTTCAACCAATCGTATTCTTTGTTTTTTAACCAATCATAAGGTGAGAGTAATTCTTATCATTATCAGGCACAAAATTTCAACCATTCGTATTCTTTTTCTTTTTAACCAATCATAAGGTGAGAGTAATTCTTATCATTATCAGGCACAAAATTTCAACCAATCGTATTCTTTGTTTTTTTAACCAATCATAAGGTGAGAGTAATTCTTATCATTATCAGGCACAAAATTTCAACCATTCGTATTCTTTGTTTTTTAACCAATCATAAGGTGAGAGTAATTCTTATCATTATCAGGCACAAAATTTCAACCAATCGTATTCTTTGTTTTTTTAACCAATCATAAGGTGAGAGTAATTCTTATCATTATCAGGCACAAAATTTCAACCAATCGTATTCTTTGTTTTTTAACCAATCATAAGGTGAGAGTAATTCTTATCATTATCAGGCACAAAATTTCAACCATTCGTATTCTTTGTTTTTTTAACCAATCATAAGGTGAGAGTAATTCTTATCATTATCAGGCACAAAATTTCAACCAATCGTATTCTTTGTTTTTTAACCAATCATAAGGTGAGAGTAATTCTTATCATTATCAGGAACCAAATTTCAACCAATTGTATTCTTTGTTTTTTAACCAATCATAAGGTGAGAGTAATTCTTATCATTATCAGGCACCAAATTTCAACCAATTGTATTCTTTGTTTTTTAACCAATCATAAGGTGAGAGTAATTCTTATCATTGTCAGACACAAAATTCCAACCAATCGTATTCTTTATTTTTTAAAGAGTACGAGGGTACGTGGGTAAAGAGTGAGAGTACGTGGGTTTTTTTTAAGGTCCGATCGGTCACGAAATTAAAATCACAGTGAAAATAAAAAATTTTTTATTTGTAAAAGTACTTACATAGTTACGCTATTTCTCTACATAGTCGCCACTCCGATTTAGACATTTGTCGTAGCGTGGTACCAACTTTCCAATACCCTCGTCATTTAACGGGGCCGCCTGTGTTTTCAGTCAAGTTTCTACGCTGGTGTGCAACGACGTCGGTGCCAAAATGTTGTCCTCCTAGTCAACGTTTCATGTGAGCAAAGAGTTGAAAATCGGATGGAGCGAAGTCCGTGCTGTATGGTCGGTAATCAAACAATTCCCAACGAAATCGCTGCAGGAGCTTCTTTGTTACAGCTGCAGTGTGCGGCCACGGATAGTCATGGAGAAGACATTGCCTGATGAAAACGTTCCTCTCCGGAGGATGAAACGCTGGCTAGGAGGACAACATTTTGCCAGAGACATGTAGCTGCAGACCGGCGTAGTAACATGACTGAAAACACAGGCGGCTCCGTTCTATGACGACAGTATTGGAAAGTTGATACGAGGCTACGACAAATGTCTAAATTGAAGTGGCGACTATGTAGAGAAATAGGGTAACCATGTAAGTACTTGTTACAAATAAAATCTTTTTTATTTTTACTGTGGTTTTAATTTCGTGACCGATCGGACCTTGAAAAAAAATTACCCTCGTAGTAAAAATTGTTAAAGAATAAAAAATTGGCCTATGAAAAGGTAACATGTAATTCCAATAAAGTACGATTATAAGTATTGTTATAAATAATCACTATATTATGAAGTTTCCAAATCTATGAAACGATGAAATTGAAATTAATTCAGAACGACATGTGAAGTGGGCGCTAGATCTTTGTAGACTTACTTTGAAATTGTTGTTAATACCATTTAGCAGATGCCAATAACATATCAAAAATCATAATCCCCTGAAAGCGAATGAGACGGCTTAGAAAGACGTTCTAAAATATAAAATTCTAGATATTTGTAAAGTTATTACAATAGAACTTATTGGTCTGTTCGCATCTTATTAATATATAAATCTCTGTTTAAACTATATTGAACTAAAATTTAAGGTTAAATTAATTAACGTGGAGTATCAAAAGTTTTTGTATTAATTTAATTTTAATCATTAATAGTTGTTTTGGTAACAGTAAACCAATTCTGCGACTTGATTTTTGAGATATATAGATTCGTGCAAATAAGCTCGAAGCATTTACGAGGGGATATGGAATGAAAATATTTGTAGCGTATGAAAATACGCCACGACCTGGTTTCGGGACTTACAGATCAAAGGTCGAGATACAGCCATAATTGCACTTTGTATCCATAATTTGCCGCGTCAATAAATTAAATAAATGAATATTCTGAGCCTTGTTGGTGAAGAAACCCGCATTGGGGCGATCCCAATCGCGATAATATCTCCTCCGTTCCAAGCCCAGTTGTAATTTACCAAGGTCGTCTTTTTGACCTTCTAAATCTTATAACACATCACAGTCATCAGTGTGGCCCCTGTAAGGTGCCACCGAAGCAAATGCCTTGGCCGACATTTTTATCAGTGTATTTACACAACTTATTGGTCGTGGTTCGAAGAAGCACGTACCTTCGTACGGCTTCTTCTAAGCACGGCCATCTACCATAACTTATAAGCCTCAACTATCAAATTCACCGATTTGCGGAAGCACGGTCCCCGCGCTAAGCGCGGGGATCATGCTCCGCAAATCGGAGCATGATCCCAGAAGATTTCACACAAAAGTCTCTCCCTATACCTAACTTCAGACTATGTACTTAGATCATATTTGAATGAATAAACAGCAAAAATAATATGCTCATACCAATAAAGCAAGTGCTGATGACATCAACGACAATTTTGTAATACAATTCATTTAGTCATAGTCAAAGTCCTCTTGATTTATTCAAAAATCAGGAAAAAATTCATAAATTTAATAAGTTTCTAATGAAAACATCTCCTATCTCTCTTTGATCTGGTCCGCAATAATAAATAAAATTATTTTATTATATATCTTACAGCACAGATTCCACCTAATTTACAACTAACTAATTTTGTAGGAGCATCTTAAGTTACATATCATTACCAAAAATCTGCAGAATATATGGAAAGAAAGGAAAACTGTTTTATTTCTTACGACATAACTCTCTTTATATGTATATACAATGTTGCTAAGGAATTATTTTATGGTTTCTGTGGAAATTATTGTCACAAAATTTTGAAAAATAGATTTGATTCTTGCATGAATTCATTAAAACTAGAAAAAAATTATTATTGCCAATAGTTAAAACGCTGTACATGTAATAAAATATTACACGCAATAAGACAAGTTTTACTTATCTAAAAAGGATTATTAGAGCTTCAGAACCTGTTCAGAGAACGTAAAATATTAATGATTTCGGATTCGAAATAATATAATATAAGAGAAAACGAACGTAATGGAATTTCATAAAGAGATTTTATTTTTAATTAACCAAATTGGTTAATTTGGTTAAAAAAAATTTAATAAAAATGAAAAGATAGGTAAGCCGATAAAAACTCATATTAATTAAATTTTGAATCGTCTTTTTATTATAATTTAAACTACAAAGTCACTTTTACAAGTAGTACACGTATTCTCAAGAAAATAAAGCATCTATTCTAGGTATATTAGAGAAAATAAATAATAATGTGTTTTCCCGTTGTCATATCGTCTATGATACCACTACGTATCAGCATACCAGCCTAACAACAAACATAAAACTTAGTGAGATAGAAAATGAAAAAAAAAATTATATAATACTAGCTGTATTGAAATAATGCGTTATGTTCACCGCCTCTTAATGTAAAGAGAAATCGAATACGAAAACGTACACTAAAGGTACTTCGAAAAAGAAAAACTGAGAAACTGGGTTTGGAAATAACCAAAACAATTAAAACTGATTTTTTTATACGGGTATTTAATGGATAAATTTGGTGATTCAAAAAGGACTTTACAACTTTAAAAGGATATAAAAATTTATTGAGGTAACTTACAAATTCCGTTGAGGTTGTCCAATTCCGTTCCATCAAGTCTGTCAACCAACATTTACTATGTTTCGATATGGCTTCCATTCGTAATACATCCCACCTGAATTCGATTTCGTTCCAGACTGTAACCAGCATGTCGGGCGTTACCTCTTCGAATTATTAGCTCAATAAGATCAGCAGTAAAGGCGTTACACATAAACCCGATCTTCAATGAAACCCTACGAGAAAAAATCTAGTGTAGTCAAATATGGAGACCGAAATAACCATGCAATTGGACTTTCACGACCGATACACTGACCTGGGAATCGGTATCAAGAAAATATCGGACTGCTAGGTGGTAGTGTGAGAAGCCCCGTCTTCCTGATAGTAATGGCGTCCATCTTAGTCATCATCGTCTGAGGAATTAAAAAATTTGGAAGGTTGTCCAGATAAACGAAACCGTTTTCGGTTCCCTCCTGGAAGAACGGACTGTTCTGTCTGGATTAAGAACAACCTGTCTCATCAATGTTTTGGTTCCGAGAGTAAATTATGTGCCTAGTAACGAGGAGGCTCCCTACCGTACTCTACGGAAATTACGTTGAACCGCAGTTGCGGACTGCATATTTTGAAACAAACACATAGCGAGCGCGTTCCGCACCAGTAAATGTATCCGTTTTGAACAACACTGATGGACAATTCGGTACGAATGAACTGCGTGAGTCAAAACTTGATGCGTTTTTGTATGAAAGGAGATCACAGCCAAATCTTAAACTTTTATATGATTATAAAATTGTGAAGTACTTTTTGAATTAATCGGTATTATAATACAAATGCATAAAATAGATAACGTTATCTGGACACAATTTTGATTGTAATCGGGTTATTTACTAAACACTGTCACAAAAATACCCATGGTAGGAACCTGAAGGGTTCTTAGCATGCTTTTTTCTGGGTTATTACTCTTTTAATACATTATTTACAATTAGTGCAACGTATCTAGAAACATAATTACATTTTACGTAGACTACATAAAAATTCTTCCATCACTTCCAGTTTGGCTGCAATAAAAACTGTAATGCTAAATGTACTGAAAAAATAAACCTTGATAATTTTAATAACTATAAGGTCATAAAGAAGATAAAAATCTTAATTGAATCATATGTAAGTATGCTTCGATTTGAATTTATCATTGCTTTTACTTATTTATATGGTTATATTCATTCAGTATCGTAATTTAAATATTAAAACAAAACTACAAAAAGTTTATATTCCTACTGGTTCATTAATGTTGTAACGTATAATATTGAACCAAATAATGGAGCTTTAATATCATGATATTACGCCACGCGCAATAATAATAATATGCATAACTAATATATCTCTCGGGTATGGTTAATTTCAATGTGGTAAACTAGGATTTACATTTACCCTACCTTGTCTAGTGCATTTATACAAGTTATAATGTAACCGCGGTGTATGATAGTCGAACGAAATCGAATACACAAGAAGTTTGTCTAAACTATATAGTAACTAACATACTGGCATAAATAGTATAATTACTGGCATAAATTAAATGGTAAATGTCTAATAGATAATTATTTATTAAAGATAAAAAAATTAAAACGTTCTACTACTTTTAATAGTAAATCTTATAAAAGCTTTCTATTTGTTTTAAGTCTGAAAGTTCGATGTTTATATAATAAAATATTTCGCAAAGAATTTCGAATCTTTGTTTACTATATTTTTAATATTACCGAATTGGATTAGATTACAAAGCTTTCATTGAATAGCGTACGAGAAAAAATTACTAATATTAAAAAAGAAAAATTATCTATAAACTAAACTTATTATGGTGTTTACCAGTGCAATCCCATGGTACAACTTGAAAATAAAAAAGATGATACGTGCAATTTAAATAATATTTAACATAAGATTAAAAAAAAAAAAAAAAAAAAAAAACAATAAACAGTAAATAAATGAGCAGTTTGTAAGTTAATTATTTTCAAAAATAAATTGATAACTAAATACAGCCTGCAAGGAGTAAAAGGATTCAATCGTAACATTATCTGTTGATTACTGTAAAAAGTTTATTGTGGTATAGGAAAGAAATCTTCGCATTACATATGAATCTTTGAAATATTTTTATTTACATAATTTTCATGTACTGTTGAGATAATTCAAGCACATAATTTACCTTTATATATAAAGGTAAATTATGTGCTATTATAATATATATATATATATATATATATATATATATTATAATTATATTATATTATATATATTATATTACTCCCGGTAACGTAAGGATTCCAACGCGGGAACATACATATAAATCGGTTCAGCCGTTCATACATACATACACCCTAAACACGTTACATTCTTTTTTGGGTAGGCGTAAAAAAAAACTTCATTAAAGAGCTGTTATGTAATGAAATAAGGTAAGTCATCCTATTTCAATTGTTCAGTACTTAGGGTTGATCTACTAAATATAAATGAATATATATATATATATATATATATATATATATATAATATACACACACACACACTCTTATTCTGATGTTACAAGTAAACAAATAAGATTTTTCTCATGTTAAAATGCCAGTCAAAAAAAAAATCAATGATCGTACATGAGGCATGAGTTCTTCGCACTAACAGAATATAAAAAGTAAAATTATAAGGGAAGCTAACTGAAATCTGAATACCTAGAAATTTAATAGCGTTCGATTAGATTATATTTCTTACATGTACGGATATACCATATCCATGTGATTGCATCACTAAAACAAAATACTTTCCATTTAATTTCAGGAACTTGTTATTTTTGTCATTTTTAAACAAAAAACAAATTTTTGAAGTTTTAACCAATAATAAAATTATTAGATAGGAATAAAAAGTTTTGTAATTGATAAATTCTATTCATGCATTCTATTGATAAACCATCCTGACCCCCGTAGGGGAAGATACCCGCCTTGTGGCATTCCTAGTCGCCACAACCCCCCTTCGTTCAACAAAAGAAAGTGTTGATCGCAACGACAATTTTCTCTTACAATTCAATTTAAACAAAGTCCTCTTGATTTAATTAAAAATCAAGAAACAGATTCACAAATTTAATAAACCTCTAATGAAAACGTACCCTATCTCTCTCTGCTCTGATTCGCTTCCGGAAGCGAGGTCAATGCCTACATCCCCCTACACTTCGTCCCCATTACAGAGTTCTCCACACATACATCTCAACCCTACAGCGAATATCTCAGCTAACCGGGGCTCGATGATAAAACGCCTACCTTGGCGAAGTAAGCACTATTCTATCTATACACCTAAACAACATCAGACTCTCTCAGCCATCCTCCGCAGGGCTAAAAATCTAAGGAAGCCATCAACTACATGTTCCATTCCCTTTCGGTTTTCCAATTAACTTGCGAATCAAAACAAGAATTGATCCTTGCAAGCTCCTTAGCTACTTTCGTACGTTCAGCTTAGTACACCTGGCAGACGTATAAGACATGGTGCCCTACACTCTGAACACAAGCCTGAATTAATCAAACAAAATCTGGCCAACCTATTACGAAAAGCATTATGTTCAGAAAGAAATTATGTAATATGCCGACTGGGGAAATCTACCTAACTACCTGCATAATTTTCACATTAGGAAAAATACCATGCGTGTAACGGTCATCGTACGATTCAGTTCACCTTGGTGGCCTATTTCTTTTATGCACCCAGAGGTAAGTTGGTCTACCCACCGGGTCGTCCTATTGGTGAACTAGTCATCATAAATCAGTTGATATTGAAGTCGAGAGTTGTAAGGTTTAAATTCTAGTATAGGCGGGTACTTTTATATGGATTTGAATACTAGATCGCAGATAACGGTGTTCTTTAGCGGTTGGGTTTCAGTTAACAACACATCTTGGTAATGGTTGACCTGAGGCTGTACAAGACTACATCATTTACATTTATACATATCATCTTCATTTATCCTCTGAAACAACACCTTACTTTGATTTCGGAGGCTAAACAAAAAAAAAAAGGAAGAAAGACAAAGAAAAAATAGGTAAGTTGGCCTACTTTCTAATCATCAGAACGTAATTGGCGCTCAGTTGCAAGGATATCAATGTGATTGATTCTAGATACATATTTATAATCTTCCGATTAAATATCCCTAATTTTTCTTGCATTCCCATCATTTCCTGTTCATTTTCGGGATGATAATGGATGAGCGATTGAAATGTATACGACTGTACGAAGGTACAGTCGTATATTGATGCCACTTTAATAACCATTAAACTGATACTATATGGTGTCGTCAGTCTATTACATTCCATTAAAATTTGGGAGCAGAGTTTTGAAGAAATTGCTTCAGATTTAATTTTAAAAGAAACCTAGTAAACAAAGGAATCTACATACTAAAGAAAACAGATGCAGTAAACATTGAAATATTACGAAGCCACAAACGTTCAGCTCGTCGTCATGTAAGTTTCACACGACTTGTCGAATACTTCCACACTAGGATTTATGAATGTATTAATACAAAATTTAATTAATGAAAACAATAAGTGACTCAGATGAAGTTAATGGTGCGATTTTTATTTTATCAACGTTAACAAAGAACTTCTTAAATGTGATAAAATCATCTTTCCCCTCACTTCCGGTATCGGATTGAAAAAAATTCGAGAAAAATGCATCATAGATCACAGTAATCGGTCCTTATTTCTTAGAAGACAATAATTACCATGGTTTTACCGTTAGAGAGATTTGTTCGAATAGCTGGAAAATATTTGTTTCTTAAATACCAAAGAAACCTGAAATCAATCCAAGGATTTGGCAACACAGCAAGGCAATAAATGCTAAACGAATATTTTCTGACCATATTACCCCTAAACACAGCGACATTTCTTGATCAACCAGATCTTACAGCAATATTACACCGGGTTGGTCTAGTGGTGATCGCGTCTTCCCAATTCAGATGATTTGGAAGTCGAGAGTTCCAGCGTTCAAGTCCTAATAATGTCAGTTATTTTTACACGGATTTGAATAATAGATCGTGGATACCGGTGTTCTTTGGTGGTTGAGTTTCAATTAACCACATATCTCAGGAATGTTAGAACTGAGACTCTACAAGACTACACTTCATTTACACACATACATATCGTCCTCTAAAGTATTATCTGAAAGGTAATTACCGGAGGCCAAACAGGAAAAAGAAAGAATATTTTCTGACCATATTACCCCTAAACACAGCGACATTCCAGATCTTACAGCAAAACCCACCGGGTTGGTCTAGTGGTGATCGGCATTACAGCATGGAATTTTTTCTTTTGAAGCTATTTAAAGAGCAGTAGGTTATTCTAGTGATTCACCTCAAAAACTGTACCTTGTTATTGATATGTTGTCATACGATGAAACACAAAAAATCGATTTAATGAATGGGTGTATCCAAATAAGTACCACTTTCAAGATGAATCGTTTAGAACAAACAATTACGTGTGAGTAGAATGAAATAACCAAACAAATGAAACTGGATGAACAGAATAGTCACATAATTACTTAAGGAAATGAAGAAAGTACATAAAATTACAGTAATATCTTATCAGAAGATTTTAAACATGAATTTTGTTATTATACTAAAAAAATAAGAGAATGAAATTAAAAAGCATTATTTCTTATTTATATTTAATGATATTTATTACCTTTAGATGATCTCACACTATAATACATCAAAATCAAATCGACGGTTAAGGTTAATTCAAATTTTATTGTATTAAAAAAAAAATCTTTTAAAGAAATAAAAAGGAATTACATCAGAGAGCACATGAATCTATCGATCCTTTTTTAGCTTCTAATTTATCCATTAAGAAACACAAAAATTTCCTTGAATCCTGAATATAATTTTATTTATATAACAATAATTCAAAGATTTTTGAAGAGGGAAACATTGGTTTTAAACATTATGATTATTACTCAATCCACAACTTATAAACCTATAATAGCATAAGTGAATTTAATAACAAATGATTTAATTGGGAGTTATTCATCGAAAATAAGAGAAAATATACATTAGTTTTGTTACATCCCTTTGTGACAGAAAACAAAACGGAAAACTAAAATAATTTAATCTTAAAAGAGGATTCCAAGTAAAAGCAAACTTTTAGCTCTAAAAAACCCGAATGAAAGAAAAGATAGAAAAAATAATAAGGGTCGAAATGTACTTTAGTAAATGGAGTAACCTATGTGTAGAGAAGTTTGTGTATAGTTAGGTCTGCATGTGTAGGGAGTTTGGAAATAACGCAGCTGGTAGCGTATCAGAACAAAAACTGGGATGGTACACATACAGTAACAAAAACATAAACGACTATTTCGACAAACAAAGACACTTTATTTTATATCTACAAATTCGTAATTTAAAATATTTTATAACATACAAAATTAAACTTCTTTGTTTCACGTTAAACTTTGTTAAAATATTTTTATTTTTTTTTCAAAATATTCTTATATCATGGAATAGAATTATATAAGCTACAAGTTAAGAAAGCTAATATTGTCAATAAAAATTTGATTAAAAAAGTCGTGTTCGAATCCAGACTGAGATCTAGGGTGATGAGGATAAGTTTGTGAACATTAAATTTTTTTTCACTGAACAATTTTTCCTAAGTATATTATAAAAATTATTACTTATCATGACTAAATATTTGTGACTTCTGTATAACTGGTCACTTTCGAAAAGAAACGATCGTTTTCCAATTATTAGTATCCTATGTTGGGCTTACTACTTAATGTAAAAGTGGTTTTCCGTTCCGTTCTGCATCGATCTGCACATAGTGTTCTGAGTGTAAACTCACTGAATTGTATTTAACTGCAAGCGAAACCTTCATCTTTTATAAACATAATTGACAGTAAACAAAACTAATTTCAGAAAAATTAATTTATACTAGTGCAACTTTTACTTTAGATCCTTCATATTCGTCTCGGCAACAAACAAGAAAAAGACAAATCAATAGTAAAACTACAAAAGTGATATTCCCTTTCTGCGAAAAAATGATTTAAAATATACTGTTTTCGCTCGGTATACAAAGTTTTACGAATGTGGAATAATAAAATAAACAAGAAAAAGACAAACATCAAAATATCAGAAGGAAATGCGGAGAGGATAAACCTCAAAATGAAGGTCGAGAGGATTGACCAAATAAAATTTACCGGTCAAGTTCTCAGTAAAAACAACAGAAAATTTCGGTGGCTGATGAACTGACATTTTTGAAGCAAAGACGTGACCATCGCCAATAAAAGCACTAGAAACATGCTCTTGGAAGTAGAAAAATGGAGTGTAAAAGAGGAAAATGTATTTATTTGGGTAATATAATATTAGTGACTTCTTAGGTCAGTTAGGAACACTGCATTGAATTGAGGTCAAGTGAAATTACGATAATATTAGACTAGCCCAGAATTGAGAGGACTAGTAAACTGACACGAATCATTCCTGCAAAACTGATTGATGTCGAAACACCAATGGTGTTTCGACTTTTCGCTCGTCATAAATTAATCTTAAGTGAATTATTATATTACCAGTCAACACCTTATTTTCCAAAGGAAGAAGTTGACTGGCAAAAGAGGCGCCTAATACAATATCTGTACAATAACCAGAAAATAGTGAGGGTGCTCACTAGAAAATGAAGAACTTACTATTCTTCAAACAGGAAATAACGTATAAAAAAAAAATTATTTTAATCTCTTATAAATAAAATTGGGAGAAAATCGATGTACTTTTACATTAAACGTTCATTTTTTTAAATTTGTAGATAAACAAAATACCGAAAAAATGTTTCAGCTTATTCAATAGTAACATTTTTGAAATACGGTTGTCTCTGGAATATCGATATTTTTCTTAAATTGAAGATTATTAATACTAAGAAAAAGGAGAATATATAGAAAAGAAAGGAAAAAATGTGAAAGATCTGTCAACAAGTATACCAGCTCAATGAAAACAACCGTTCTGAATCTTACTCTCAATTTCAAACGATTCAAAAAAATTATATTTCGTTAAAATTATATTTTTTTACGGAATTATTACTCCACTTTCTGGATAACGAATTAAATTGGGAATTTTTATTCAGTTTTTTTATAAAGTGGGGAAAGATGAAATGTTATAGTGTTATAATGGAATCGGTAAATTCTTTAGCAATTGAATTTATCGTACTTATTTGAACAAAATTCTTATCTACATATAAAATATTCATATCTAATCTTCTGTTTAAATATGAGTGAACAAAATGTAATTCTTTGGAACATTAAAATATTACTCTTGGAATAAATGAGTTATAAATAATTTTCACTTTTCAAATAATCTAATTAAAAAGATGTTCTTCAGTATCATTACATATATAAAACTTTTCTCAAATAAATAAAGGAATATAATATAAAAACTTTGAGAATTATGATAAATTTACTGTAAAATTTAGCGAAGATAATTACTGCAGCAACGTTTAATCAGAATACCCTGGATCTAGATTGAATTTTCTTCTTCTATTTTTTGCAACTTCTATCGCCTTTCTTGTTTCTTGTTTCCCATGTTCTATTCTCTTCTGTTATTATCAGCAAATTTAACTACGAACAAGTAGTTTACTTCTATATTATTAGAAGTAATAATAAATTATTAAAATAAAAATTAACGTAATTATAAATAAAATAAAGAAACGTACAATTATCTTTTAGACTAATCAAATCAACAAACGATATTTCGTGATTTTAATGCTTATTCAAAATAGGAATTTATTTAAATTTAAAAAATTTAAATATTCTTACTTAGAATCATTAAATAAAATTTTAATATTTAATGATTCTAACTAAAGCACGCGTGCATACCGTATTTAATTCGTGCGGGTGTGGCGGGACTAGCGGCTTCGGTCGCCACTAAGTAATGTATTTCTCAATTTGCATAGAACACATTTCACTTGTACGGTCAGCAGACGAGAGACTTAACGCATCCCGTACCGAGTTCGCATGGGAGATCGAGTTCTAGACCCAGGCTATATTACACACATTAACCACAATTCATTTATTTAATTCTGCAACTCACCTGTGACGTCACAACATGGCAGAACACTACATTATTTTTTGGAGTGGGAATGCGATTTTGCAAAAGTTTTTTTTCAAATTATGTTTTAATTGTTAACAAATGTTTCTAAGAAAAATTTACCTTAATTAGGCGAAATCTCAAGATTGTGAGGGTGAATTTGCTCTGCAGCCTCACCCGCTTGACCTTTTAAGTTGATGATTTAATATAATCAATATCCCATATATAAAAGTAATTTGATCAAGTTTGGTCAAAATCGGTCCAGAAGTTCTGGAGATATAAAAGGTGATTTAGAGGCCAACACCGGAACACACACACATACACATATGAACATTAACATCCGGAAAATGTCCATCGGTTTTTAGGGTTTCTTAGGTGTTAAAACATCAAGGAAACTTATTTTACTCCAGCTAAAACAAATTCACTATTTACATTTTATAAAAAAAAACAATAAAATCATAAACTTTTTAAAGGGAAAACAGAAAAGAATAGATGAATTTACGATATGTTTTAAATGTATACAGTTGCATTATTTCTACATAAAACTGATCTAAACATTTCATACGAAATTATTTCGTATCAATACAACTCAGTAAAAATTATGATAGTCTACAGATCTTTTATGTTTTAAAAGGCGATTTAAAAATCAAACCTCTAGGATAATACAATTTTACATTTAAATGACATAAAAATTTACATGAAAGGCACACATCTTCAAGAATTTATGAATTTTTAAATTTAAATACTAGATTAATTCTTTATGGAAGAAATAAAAACTGGTAAACTTACTATAAAATTTAATTTTATATTTAATTTAATTTTAATTTCTTTAATTTAAGAAGAAACGGAGAGAAAATAAATAAAGAAGGATCAAGAAGGAACTAAAAAGGATTTCTTACTTAGAATTACAGGTCCACTTAACAGTTTGTTCTTCGTATTACATACAATTGTACCTCCAAAAGTTTCTGTTTGACCAGAAATATTACCGGACCGGAAAAAGTACTTATAGAAGAAAAACATAAGGGCACGGACAATGAAAATTATTACTCTTGAGCAATCAAAAGGACGGTCGGTACAATTTCTGCAAGTCAGGAGGTACAAATACTGCGGACAGAGTCAGTAGTATTACGAGGCCGAGTTCGACGCAGTTGTGATAACGGTAACCATGTGGTAACAACGACTGAAGAGTGCGTTACGAGTGATCCATTTTGGACAGTGGTTGAAAACAATAAGTTCTTCGATGAGTTATTTATAATTAGGAGTGAAAGTATTCTATTCATTCATTCATAAAGTGTAGGATAGGTATAAGCATTAAAAGCATCATAAGCATTAAAAGTAATAATACTAATTCCATTGAATTTTAGATTTTTCTATCAGTCAATATACAGATTTTAGTAACTGGACTCTATTTTGGTATTTATAATTTAATTTTCATTAAATAAATTTTGTCTTTTTACTTGAATTACTGTTATTTCTATGTTTTATATATATTATTTATTATTATTACTACTTATTGGGCCCTTTATTATTTATTTTGTTTGTCAAGGACTTATGGATATTATATTTAGAGTTCTGGCAGGTGGTGATGACTTGAAAATTTACTCAAATAGTGGCAATGTAATGGTGACAAGATGATATTAACCGAGTCCATGAATGCTCGGTAAGGAACATTACTCTTGAGAAAATCTCTACGATTATTATAATAAGGAAAACATCTACTATTATGTATTCGTATAATAAAATCGACAATAGGTAAAAACTGTTGATCTAAGTGTAACATTTGATGAAAAATTATTCATGCGTGAATAACACTAACGTTAGATCCATTTTGGAATATTGCGCGGTAGTTTGGACCATAAGGGAGTATGTACTGACGCTACGATTGATTGAGACCATCTGCGTGAAAGAGGTTTCGGAGGGCACAATATTACTTACCTAAAGCGAAGCGATGTACATGTTGGGGGTTACTTTCATTAAAAAACAGGACACACTGCATATTTGTGCTGTTAATGACAAGGTAGATGTTGATATTTCAAATGCTGGGCTTACAGTGCCGAGATTAAGTGGAAGGTATTATCGTCTCCTACTCGTGAGTCTGAGAACGCGTCATTCGCCGTTGCTTAGAGGTTTTATATTATTCATGGATTAAGCAGGGATACTGATATTTTTGACGTGAGCTTTGTTAAGTAAATCAAAGAACAGTAATAAACAATGGAATCTATTTAAAAACCATTAATATAATTAACAGTAAATTAATTAATATAATTCGCATCACTTGTCTTTACTGCGCAGTATGCCAAGGCTTTGCTGTTCGCACCGTTGGTATTAATACAATTGTATAGGTTTCACTAACCAACAATTTTCAAATATATTTCCAAGTACTTACGAGCTGCTACTCCATCATCAGGAATGTCTTATAAGATGTTAATTCAAATTTCATATGCTACGGCATATTTACGACTATTATATAATAATAGTTAATAGTCGTAAACATCTTACGGACATGACATTACAGACATATTGACGTATAAATTATTTATTTCTTGACGACCGACTATTGTGAATGTAACAATTTCAATTTAAATATATTATAATATATGACGCATGAATTTTGAATTAACATCTTATAAGAAATCCCTGATGACGGAGTAGCAGCTCCGTTAAGTACTTGGAAATTTATTGTAAAATTGTTAGTAAATGGAACTTTATTTTATACAATTACTAGATAGATTTGTCTAAAACATCTTATTTAACGAAAATAAATAAAAATTACTTTGATAATTTTTTTTATTAATGACAGAAACACAAAAAATTATTTAAAATTTTGTAATAAAACCACAACAGCTGATCAACAATCCGCAATACTGTATTAGTATTTAAATAATTCTGTAAAGTACATTAGGTATATCCTGTACCGTGAACTGTGTTGTCGTTAGCGAAGGATTTCTTTGAATATGTAGTTTAAACGTGATCGGTTTGCCATTGAAGTAATGCCGTACTTATTTACAACAGATGAATACGCTGATATGGTATTCATTTTGGGTGGGTGTATGGTAATGCTACAACTGCTACAGTAGAATATAATATAAGTTTTCAGATTCGGAGAATTCCAGATCCCAAAACAATTAGCGCGAATTTCGCAATTTTCGGGAAAAAGGTTTACTACCTTGTATTTGTACAAACTACGAACGTTCTATCCAACCGGAATCTGTTATTGATGAAATTGTTATCGTGCAGTTCAGCGTAGTCGAGGTGCAGTATACGACGTTTCTAATATACAAACCGGAGTTTTGCATGAATTAAAGGATACTTAAGAGATGATCCGCTTCGCTTGGATTTCTACAACTGGTGAAATACAAATTGACAACTGTATAAGTGTATATTTTGTTTATGAACGAGGCAAATTTCATTTCAGATGGCGTCAACAATTTACGCATTGAGCGTATATGGGAAGAAGTAAATTCCCTTGAAACGGCGGAAGGCAATATTCAACACCGATTTAACGTCAATGTACTTGTATGATGCAGCCTTCATCAAAATCGGTTGTTTCTTCATAATCAATTTACGTAATTTTTTTATTTATGTTACAACTATTGTATATTTTCTAATTTATTAAATTTTGTAACAAATGTTGTTATACAATTTTTTACAAATTTTCCACATCACCGAAATAGAATTTGGTTTTTTTTTTTTACATTAAATAAGTACTTTTCTGACAAATGTAATGTACCCATTTCTAAATAAAATTCTACCTTTTCTTTGTTTTATTCAGTTTATCTTATACCATTTTGTTAGATTTAAATTCTCTACAAGCTTTGCTTAAAGGTTTTATGTGTTTATTACCCATTTGATAAAGATATTATACGTCATACTTCAAACATAAAAACCGTGTCTTTTATCCTGACTGATTTTCACCCCAGATTTCTAAAAAAAACTACTACATTTACGGTCTTAAAACCTATCTAATTAGATTTTTTTATGTAAAAAACCATAATTCTTTAATTAAATTAATAAGCCAGGAAGGGGACGTACTCGTACAGAGTACGACCTCTTCCTGGCTTATTAATTAACATATCCTTCAAAGCCCAATAGAATGTTAATAGTATTAAAGTGTTATTATCAGTACTATTCAATTTAATTCGAATCGTACGTGCCTTTACTTAAACAGATACATCACGGTATGAATTTCAATAGCTCGGTTAATCAGTTCATACCGTTAGTTGTCACACCATAAATCATGAATTAAATGAGATACTTCCACAATAATTAAATAATACTTCCGCAAATTAATTTTCTTGGAATTATTTAAAATCGGTTTATTTTCGACTTCGCCGTTATTTGTTTTAGCCTAATCAACTCGAACTGTGCATTTCTTACTTTTTTATAAATTCAACACTTAATTATTATCAAACTGTTTATAAAAATAAAAATTCAAAAGCAAATTTATAAAAGGCACTTAAATAGTATAAGATAATATTTCTCTGTTCTCCGACGATCTAGTTGGAGAACATCCTCCTAGTTCATTCATCCTCAGGTTCAGAATCTAGCATGGTATTTTTTACGCTCCATAAATTTATTTTCACCCATCAGAATAACTATTAAGTGAATTACTATAATATTCATAAACATTACTATAATATTCATAAAAAGCCAAATTATCGATGTACCGATAGTTATTAGATTTTAATCTGATTCCATATTAAAAGAAAAATAATGAAATTTAATTAAAAATTTCATTAAAAATTTAATGAATAAATGAAGACATTTTTAAAGTGTTTTATTGGTGAACAAAACAATTTAATATATTACAAAATAGTTATAAGGACCAGTCGTCATGGATTTTCTACAAAACATTTTAAATTGGTTGAAAATTAAGGTTTTACGACCTAATAAATTCATTCAGAATTTACTATCGTTGTTTTTGTAAAATCTACATAATATTTTCAGTAATTTATCTGACATGGAGTGATAACATTTCACTGCATATTATTCAAAAATGAATTAATTCAACACGTTTGGAAGTTCTCCGGGAAATTTTTATTTCTTTTAATAATTTTCAACATTATTTCCCTTCTTTAACTTGCCATATAAAGATATTTTAATATTCTTTTATTTAATATTATAATTTTACGTATTTTCAAAATTAGCTAAAACATGTTTAAATTTAAGTAAACTGTACAACGTGCCCCTGCGTATGTGTAAGCACCCTTTTCATTATAAAATACTTATTTCTTAGCTATCAAAGTCAAAGGAACAATATTTAAGGGCGATAAATTAAAAAAAACTGTTCTACTTTTTTTTTTAAATTTAATTTCTCTTTGAATTTTATAACCCCTAGCGTTTTATTGTCACAATAAACATTTGTTTATAATTACAGAAATAATTATTTGATTAAATGAATGCACAATTTCACATTTGTTTTTCCGGTTTATATATAACACCGGGATAATTTTAAATATTTTTCAGTATTAACCTTTCCTTGAAAAAATAATACAAAATTTTCTATGTGTGCATGTCTGTTGAGCTACATGCATTTTTAAACAACTAGAAATTTTGATTTTGGGGGAAATACTACAGGGATGCTTTATCTCGATCGGGATTGGATTAAATGAAAATTTTATTCATGCATTTTTATGAAAATATTACAAAAGCTTTGAAGTTTCATAAAATATTCATTCCCAAAAAGATTTTAATTTTTGAATAATTCTTTTTATCTTTGGCTATTTCAATTTATGTAATCTAAACTTCATTTATTTAAATGCAGGATTATCAAGAAATATTCAGTATTTATCAGAGAGTGGATATATCTTTTTAAATTTAAAAATATTTTTCAAAAAGCCAATTTAATTGCCATTTAAAAATATTTTTCAAAAAGCCATCTTTGTCATTAGAGATATTCCAGTTTCCTTTTTACTATATTTTAACACAGTGTAACTTATGAAAAGATCGACAGCGTTAATTTAAAAAAAAAAACTTTTACAAAAGAATTTTCGTTGTTCATTTTAAATTTAATTTTAGAAGTTTCATTTTTTGCCATTATTTAAAACGGTAAATTGTGAAAATATGCAGCCAAGATATGAGAACAATGTGGAGGTTGTGCAACTTATTTAAAAAAATTAGCTATAAAGAATATATAAGCGAAAGAAAACAATTTTTCTGGAAATTCCTTTCTTCTTTCAGTGATATCAGCCCACGTCATTATACATTTTAAGTGAAAAACATAAAACACCTGAAGAAAAAGAACTTGGAATATGTAATGAAAATGGGGCATGAAACAATAAAAAAACTGTCACATGTGCCACCTTAAAACATTATTTTGGGGTATTTATTGACAGTTACATAAAAAAAATACGTAAAAAATAAGTACGTCTTAGAAATATATTATGAAATGGAGAAAACCTTTCCTTGGAAAAAAGTGGTTTACTTGAATTTCTATGGAAATTACCGATGGTTGAATGGTTGAAAAATTGTCTTGAAATTTTTAAATAAGCAAGGGCTGGTTGCAGAATCAAATTTAACTTTTTAATAATTTATTGCAAAAAAAAATTCAAATCTATTACAAACTTCAACGGACAACTTCATCGCCCATGATTAGATTTTCTACTTTTTTTTAATGGAAAAAGATGCTGAAAAAGAATAAAATGCAAATCACCAAAAATTATTGAATAAAGGCGATTCTAAGCACCGTCTGAAAAAACTTAATTATGTTTTAATTACTAATCGATTATTCTGCGGAGTATCCGATAGCAATATTTGTTGCTGAAGATATCTTCTAAAAAAAATTCAACTGACAAAAAAGTTGTTACAATTTCCTGGCAGTGGTTATTTATTTTTATACAGTGGATAAATACTGGTTCAAAAAATCGTTATTTTTTACTATTTTATCCCCACGCCCAAAATCATTTATCAATTTTTTTTTATCTGTATACGCTTACTACGTTAAATGGAAGAAAATTTTTAAAAATTCTACTGAAAAATGTACAACCATTAAAAAATTACATAAGAAATCATTTTTGGAATGAGGGTGAATTATGATGAAATCTGAATATTTAAAAGATCGATATTTTTAAACTTAGATCGGTTCCTCTACCCCCAATATTGCCCCCAAAGTATTTCTTTTGGACCAATTGCACTTCTATCATGCTTATGAAACACGTACGCACGTACTAAGCTTAATTTAAAAAGGGGTTATATATTTGTAAAATTACATAGGTAAATACGTCTTGCGTACCTTTTTTTTGTTTGTTGGTTCCCTGGGTTATGTAACCCCGTCTTCGTCGAGAAATACAAAAAAATCCCATATCCCATTTTTACAAACTTTCCTTCCTGGATCACAGCTCTAGAGTCATGATGACAGCAAAGTAAAATATATAACCGAATAATATATGTTATTAATAAAGTTGATTTAAAAAACAATATATTAAATGAAAAACACAACATTCATTTAATATACATATGTAGTCCTAGTAATATCACCACATAAGCTAGAGGTTTGTGCGTGGGATATGAAAATGGAATTTTGTAACGTATGATAAATGACATGTCCAACCGAGGTTTGAACCCGAGACCTCCGGATGAAAGAACGTTGCCAAGAAGATCCACTCCGCCGCGAAGATAGGCGCGGATTTTATTATATTATTTAACATAGTTAATTAGGAAAAGTTGAAAGTTATCAGTTAATTAGGAAAGTTTCCGTAAATTTTAAACCGAGTAGTTTAATGTTAAACTTTTTATAAGTTTTTATTTTTATTAAAAAGTTATCAAATGAACATAAAATATGAAGTAGCTTAAACCGACGAAATACACCGAAATCTCATTTATGGGATCCAGTTATCTTTCGTATCTCTCCGACTACACGTCTCTTACGTAATAAAAAAATTTAACTACAACAAAGTACGAAATAAAATTTCTATGTTTATCTTTGTCAAAAGACTTCAGAATCATCCAATATATAGTTGCTGAGTACACATATAACAGTCGTTTATTCAAACTGTAACAAAAAGTCTATAAAGAATATTTCAATTTTAAGTTTAGAGAAGTAATATTAATTTTCTTTGTCTAGGAGCAACAACCTTTTACGAACAAATTGTAAGAGTACATTATAGTAAATTATATATTATTTTTATCCACATATTATGTGAAATTTTAAGATTACAAAAATAAAATACGCTCCCTAGAGTAATAAAATATATAATTATTATTATTAAAAATAAGAATAATGAGAATTATTCTATTCGGATTATTATGTTGGAATATATGAGTGCATTTCTATAATGGTTACTGCATATTGGTATCACGTAAATGAAGGTGAAAATACTCGTATATCGTTTTTAACGACTACGAAACCCTACTATTTTAAGTTATCCCTTGAGATATACATCGCAAGGAGTTCAAGATTATTTTAAGAACAGTCATAAGTTATAAACCTTAAATTTATACTTTAAAGGATAGCGAAATATTTTTCCAAACGGTATCTCCACGCAAATTTTAAACAAAATTAAAAATATTTTTAATATTTCAAACTCCGTAGAAAAATAACCGTTGTTAGTTGAAACTTCTCTCTTTATATTACAAACTGAAATTACGTTCTTTTTTTTAAATAATAAAATTAAGTTTGATCCTGTAAAAAATTTACTCAAGAAACAATGATGAATTCGATAAACAGATATAGTTTAGAGAAGAGCTGTGTCCTATAATTCCTAGAAAGGGTAGTGGGTTGATACGACAATAACCACTGCGAAATTATGATAAATAAATGGTCATCACAGTGGTCTTCTACGATATTTAAAGACATATTTGACATATTAACATTTTGGATTCGGATAAAATATTAGAAAGAAAGAGGGGTGAGCCTGAGCAAGCCTCAGCACATGTAGTTATGGCCTGTCTGGAGGTGTAACTGCTCCCATTGCTTCAAGTGTATGGCAGGGCGTGGAGTTGGTTACCGAATCAGATAATTCCTGTATAGTAAACAAAGAGTCCGAAGAGAAAAAAGTACTCTGCGAGCCAATTTGCAAACTAAGTCAATTGTAGAAGTTTATAGCCTCTATTTTGGCGGGAGAAAGTATAGTACATTATTTATTGATTGGGTGTGACGGCACTGTTACTAACAGTGGTTGGAAAAGTGGTGTAATTCGCCAAATGGAGTGGCATGTGGGAAGATCTCTGCAATGGTGATATTTCTCTTTTTCATTTTAATGAACTTCCATTCCGCCACCTTTTCCACCAGTTAGAAGGTATGACACCATACACAATAAGCTATTCCGAGCCAACTGGAAAATATTTACCTGGGTATGAAAAGATTAGTAATTAATTTGAACCTATCGATTGTCGTGAAGTAGATAGGCAGTTACTTAGCAAAGACCAACTGTATTTATTAGAAATACTATATTTACTAGAAATCTCAATAGTCATCTAGTTAGGGCAGTGTTCTGAAGATTTTTGAATTCGTGACCCTGACGCTATGTCATACTCTAGATGGCTCACTACCGCTAACAGAATTTTGCGCCTATAGTGTAAATTTTTATTTTAAAACCATGTATGTCTATGTGGTTTACCGATAAGGTAAGCAAGAATTTCACTGACGCTCCAAGACATGTTTATCATACCATTCAAACACAGTATTTGCCAGAAGAATCGCTTCAAGTTATAGACCCCGTTATACATCGTAATGCCTACTTTGCACATCCCGAAAACTTACATTTGACTATGGTCATTGATGATTGAAACCACATTCAGCAGCTTGGGTACAGACGAATTCTGAAGGCAAGGCAAGGCAAGCAACTTCTGAAGGTGATCCTATTAAACCCTTTAAGAAACCAAAGCTAAATTTTAAAGCTACACACTACACTGAAGTAATAAAATAGGACACTTATAATCTTAACTCCACCACTGTTACGAGCACTGACTAATGATGAAATAAAGCAGTATGTAAGCAGAGATTTTAAGCCCGTTATGGATATCAAAAAATTCTCTTGTCATACGTAAGCTGTCGAAAGATGCGTTAAGCTAGTGATAGAAATTTCCAGTAAAGTCTGTGGACACAGTGCTAGAGACGGTTTCATCAGAGCTTGTCAAGTTTAGCCGTGCCTACCTTTTCTCACAAATTAGAATGTAAATCCTTAGTGATGGAAAAAGACTAGTAACGTTTCAAATTAAGGTGAAAATGTATAGGGAACAAACTATGAAAATTGTTAAATGTTTTAAAATTGTAAATAATGTTCATAACACACCCTAATCATTGGATGGTTGGTTAAGTAGGGTGTGGGTGGAACTCGGAAGTGCAGCCACCTCGACGTGGTGAGTTCTGGGTTGTTTTGTAAAGCAAAATGAGCGAAGAGCTGCATAAACAATGTAATTTGAAAAATACCGCAAAAATAATTATTGGAACTCTATTTCATTCAACTGCGTGACCAAAAAGAAATAGAATAATAGAAGCAATTATAATAGAATAACTGAAGCATATTTATGTTTTAGCACTTTTACAACTGTGTATACAAATATACCACTTTTATATTAATTATTTTAAAATCATATATAAAACAGATTTGATATATATGATTATATGATTTTAAAATATTATATTATAAATATTATATTATATATATATGATTTTAAAATCATATATAGACCAAAACAGCATTAGCTACTTTTTAATGCGGCTGCACGACTAGTTAATATTAAAATATGAGTATTATTTTACTATACTTGATTTCTAAGCAGTAGCATTTCTAGGTACAGGAATATAACTGTAGCGTCTCTAAATGTAAAACTTTGAAATTTCGCAACAGATTTTAGACGGCGATGAGCGACCAAAAGATATCATATAAATATAATTTATGTATATTTAAGCTATTTTGACATACTTGGAGGAACTTTTATGCGATATAAGACTGTAGTCATATCATCCTTACATACTTACAAAAAATATTGGACATTTATGGTTTTTACTGTTTTTTTCGAATTTTAACGGCAATGCGTGACCGGAAAATATGTAAAATATTTTTTTTTTTGGCTTTTTTGTTATGTACACCAACGGTAGCTTTTGCACTCTATAGCATTCCGAATAAAAAAAAAATAACATTTTTGAACCACCCTAATAATATATTATTAAACGATCAAAAATCAGATTATTACTGTTAAGAAACCTGACATAATTTTTTACCTATTAATTTAATATACAATATTTTGATAATTGTATGTATATAAAATATATATTGATGTATATAAAAATATACATCATTATATCAGAAAACAGACAGCACAGGTTTATATGTAAAACTTTAAAAATACGCGTTACAAGAAAAAAAAAACTTTTTTGACATTTTAAGTTTAATCTTACGTTTAACAGGAGAACGGCAAAAAGCTAGTAATAAAAGTAAAATGAATAAAATTTTCTTTTGCAAGGCCTTCGCAATTTACTCCGCCTTGAGAGTAATTGAGATTCGTAGTGGCGACTTGCTGATAATAACCGAATCTATTAGTGCACTTGAGAGTTTGAGCCGCAGATGATCTGAACTCGTCGTTCAAATAATCTGTCACCCTCTCAAGAGTAAACGAGACAGTGATATTCGTATGGGTCCCGGGATATTTAGACATCCTCGGGAACGAACGGGTTGATGAAGCTGTCGAGAGAACGGCAAGAAATGGCCTCCGATTAGAATTAACAGGCTCTTCATGAAAATAGTCCGTGTCAAACTGTATATTCAGTGGAATATGTTCTAGCTGCAGAGTCCTCCCATGGCCTTACATGTCATCCGGGAGAACGACTTCGAGAAATATTTTATCCTAAACAACTGAAGAGACCAGATCATTCTAACTCGGATGAGGACTGGACACGTAAACAACCCTCGCCCATCTATTTGGCTCTCGTCAGCAGAACAGAACTATGAGGCGTGCGATGTAAAATGGTCCCTAAACTACTTCCTCATAAATGGTGGCTTATGTGGGATCCGTTACCGAAAACTGTATGCGCAATAAAAATCACGTGTTATTTTTACAAAAACATCAAATAAAAAGTTCGTGTTTATTGTTTAATTATTATTTATGATCACATAGTTTTATTTAAATCGATATGACTGGTATCCATAATACGACTATATACAAAAAAAGGAAAAAAAACTTCTTGTTATTGAGTTTTAACAAATCTTTTTTGCAATAAAATAAGTTTATTCAACGATTTAATTATATTTTTTCCATTTATATATTTTTTTTTATTCCTATTTTAACTTACTTTTTTATTATGACCAACACTTTTGGTTGTAACTTGAACAAGAAGAAATATGAAGTTTTTACTTACCTCAATCGTGCACGTAAAATATTCGATATTTGTATTAGTTAAAACTAATACAAAAACCGATTATTTTATACATTTCCATTTCTAATCTATTAGATTCAGTAATAATTAATTGAATCTAAGAGAAAATCAACAAAAAAATGCCGACAGGTTAATAATTTTTTTAATCACATCATCACATATAGAAAGAGTTTTTTTTAGGGTATGAAAAATGCCATTTTGATCTGAAAGGTTGGTACGCTGCCACCCCTCCACTGGTATTGGAAAATATATTTAAACTCAGTTATACTATATTTTTGCCGCCAAATATTAGATAGAAATTTTAACTTTTTAAAAAGTACCTATTTTGTAAATTCCTATTCAAAAATTAGCTACAAAAACTGGATTAGACTCTAGCTATTAGGAATATAAATATAAAAAAACCATCGGAATTTGGGTTTGGCAAACGCACGATTATGGTAAATAGGGATTGTTTTTTTCTATTTGTACAATCTACAAAGATATAGATATACTAATCAAACAAAAAATAAAAATACCGAATAAATATTGAACAAAAATAATTAATTAAAAATCGATTAAAATTGGCAATAAGAACTTACTTCCACTGAATTGCATATCATATTCGTGCAAAACCATCAGTTACTAAGTAACTTTTAATTTGTATAAGAATCTAGTGGTTTTCATTCTAACAGAAACACTGAAGCTGCACTTTACCGCTGTTGTTTTATTCAATAAAACAATTTAATTAAAGGAAGTGTTGTTATGCGATAAAATCTAACAGGGAAAGAGAAAACCATTCTAAGCTTCGAATACGTTAGTTAACAATGTCTTTTTATATATCTTTCAATAAATACACTCCAAAACAAACTCTACAGGTTTAATTTATCAAAAGTGTAAGTAAATAAAATAACAGTAAAGGGATTTAATCAGAAAAACAGTCACTATCCTAATTTATAACGAGTGTTATTTGCACTAAACAAGATTAAATATAAAAACGTTTTTTTGCAAAAATCCGAGGTTCAGTTCCAAGTAGAATTAACTTTAAAATGAAATATTATTTTTAATTGCATGTGGTGTAATGTTACCCCAAGTATAATAAGTAATATCTATTTTTTTGTTCTTTTTATAATTACTTTTATTACCTTTTAATAATATTTTCCGTTTAAATGATTTGTGAATAAGCATTTATATATAACTTACAAAAAATCATTGCAAATAATGTAAGAAAAGGGTATGTTATTTCCCATAGCTATTGTACACAAAAATGACCCGTCAAAATAAATTTGTATGTTTTCTGATTCAGAATACCATGAAATACGACAAAAACCGTTTATTAAAATTTGAGTATATTTATGTATGTGTTTCATTTTTCACTTACTTTGGATGTAGCATATCTTATGAAGTCTATCTATGAAGTCAATGTATTGGGTTATAAAAAACTTAGAATATAAAAAAATATTTAGAAATCTTACAGATTCGGTTGAGGTCTCACTTCATAGCAAAACAAATCAAATTTTGACTCGCGTAATTTATTACTACCGAACTTATCCTTCAGCGCTGTCACCATGTTCAAAATGGATACATTTACTGGTGCGGAACATGCTCGTTGTGTATTTTGGTTTTATGATTTGCAGTCAGCAATTGCAGTTCAACGTAATATTTGTAGTCTTCTAGTAGGCATAAAATTTACTCTTGCCACCAAACCTTCATTGACTCAGGTTGTTCTTCTTCCAGACAGAAAAGCCCGTTCTTCCTTCAGGAGGTAACCGTAAACGGTATCGTTTAGCTGGACATGATTCAAAATCGTTTTAATTCCTCAATTAAACGATTATGATCAAGAGGACGCCATTAAAATTATCAAGAGGGGGCACTACTTCACTACCGCCAAGAGGTAAGAATTTTCTTGATACCCGATTTCCAAGTCGGTGATTGGGGTTGTGAAAATCCGATAACATGGGTATCTCGCTCCCCAGGTTTGACCTAGCTAGATTTTTTCTTGCTGGGTTTCATTAAAGACCGGGTTTATGTACAAAATTTGCCTGCTGATCGTAGTAAGCTAAGACTTTCAATTAACGTCGCAGCTGTAGCGGACTGCAGAGGCTCCAGACTGTAACCAGCGCAACTTGCTGACAACAGTTTGGAATGAAATCGACTTCAGGAGAAATGAACGTCGTCGCGTTACAAATGGAATCCACAAGGAACCGAAGTAAATGCTGAGTTACAAACGTGATGTGGTTTTCTGTGAAATGAGACTTCGACCTATCTGGAATTTACCTCATTAAACTTTTATATGCTTTTAAAATTGTGAAGGCCTTTTTGATCACCCGGTATTTAAACACAGGTTATAGGTTTTAATACGTTGAACGGTTTAAGATCGATAAAGAGTAAAGTTAGATTAGAGAAATTCGATAAAGTTTTGTCGATTTCCACCTATTTACATATCATTGAGACTGGTATGTACAAATCCCCGTAGAGAATGAATGGGTGCCGAAAAGAAGCTTCTATGGTCAGTAACTGGTCATGAGAAATGAACAGAATTTTCAACCTCTGAACAATATAATTGAGAAATATGCAGAAAAAAAGTGTAATTACATAAAATTTATGAATCCTGGAAAAATTCATCGTCCGATGGATTAAAACTTCCCAAGAGGTAGAAGATGTTCGGGACGGTCGAGGAAACTATGGAAAGGTCACTTTTCATAAAAGGATGGCGTAATAGGCTTATAAAATAAATGTAACAATATTTTCTGTTCAGTTTAAATAACTTGTGTATAATTGAGTCGCAGCGTATGACTATGATTCATTCACAATGCATCACTTACATAGAATTTAAAAAAATAATATAATAAAACTGTGTGTTATTTTCAGAGGGATTTACTATAATCGACAATGCTTGTAATACTTTCCCGATTATACTTGTAAAATAGAAGATGTATTTTGTATGTGGATTGTTACGCATAATTTGTTTAAATATGTGAATATTAGGTTGAATTAATTTTTAAAAATTTGTAGGATGATTTTCATATAATAGAAATATTGTTTTTATTAAAATTTTTAAAAAATCTTTTACGGAACTGAGGTTATAGGCTTTCATACCTTTAAAAATATGTTCGAAACGTAAAAGTTTTTTCTTACCTTTTAAAGCTAATAATATTTGCGAATAGATTTACCAAAAACCACCATTTTTCGTAAGTTTTACCATTTTGCTTATTTACTTGGCTTATTGGATATGATTAATTCAAGTTAACCTTGCTTATTAATTATCAAAATTAGAAAAAAAAAACAAAAATAAAACATTACTGGTGCATTTCTGGCTGGATTTACTTATTTTCCTCTAAAATCATAACATATTTATGCTATATTAAACTGATCGTTCCTTATTTAATATTATATATTACTGATTACATAAAATTTGAATTCATGAAAAAAAAAAAATATTTTAGTGGTATAAAATTATTAGCATCCCTCGACGCGGTTTCTCTCGCGGTATATGCACTGAACTTCAAAAAGTGGAAATACTTTTTAATAATTATATGTGGATTGTTGCTGTTAGAGTAATTGCTATTCACTTACCAAGTAAAATAAAATGTTTAGATTTAAAATGAGTTTGCAAATTCAAGTTTTTAATGAAATCAGAAGGATATTATAGTCGTTCAAGAACTACTTTGCTCCCAGCAAAGCAAAGACCAGCTTTTAGCATTTACATATTCTTATCGTGTTATCTATTTGAATATCATTCAAATTCAGATAATCAATATCAGGTGACAATCAAAAGCTAATCTGAGATGTAACATATTTCTCAAAGGTTGAACTCTACTTTAAGCAGAGCGTAAACGATGCTCTTGAAGACTTTGAGAACACTCTGGCATAGATCAACGTTGTCTACTATCATAAAATTTAGAAGCCCTAGAAGTTACTGATCTGTGCCCTCACTGTCCTCTATAAACTTGAAAGTCGAATTAATTATATGTATGGCCTACGCTGATGGAATCTTTTAGTTCAATATACATAAAACTACAGATCGCTACTTTGCTCGCGTAAGGATAGATTTGGCAGAAAATTGCTACCAAATCAGACCATGACATTAGGTTTAGTAAAACTCAATATTATGAATTCCATATCGATATCGATGTTAAATATCCTCGAACCATCAGAACATAGCTAAATATGGAAATAGTCGTCATTAACTTTAATTTAATTATCAATCTAATTTTTCAAAAATTAGAAAAATCCGTGTTGTCATAGAAATCGATTGATATAAACTCCGTGTGTATATGTGTATAGTGTATATGTGTATATGTGTGTGTGTGTGCGTGTGCGTGTTTGCGCGCGCGTGTGTTTTTGTGTGTGTGTGTGTTATATATATATATATATATATGTTATATCGACACATAGTAAATCTATATATATCTTTACTATACGTCTATATAATCGATATAAACAACATAAATCAGTAAAAGTTGTTCTAAGTTATTTATTTAGTAGTGAGATTGATGAAGTTTGAACCGTGTTAAACATTTCCGGAGTATAATAGCCTACAATAAAAATTTCGTAATGATTGATTCAGTAGTTTTTGCGGTTATCGAGAACAAACGAAAAAGACATTGTTTATACAGAGAGTACGGAAAGTCGTTGTGCAGTATGATGTAGAATTACGTGGTGGCATTCTGTTCTTTTGGCGTTAGGTTGGTTGCCGAACCCTGTGGGTTCGTTGGGCATTGCTCAATCATAAACAAAGACGTCAGTTGTTGATTTGCGATTGAACTTAGTTTCGTTTCGGGGATATTTTCGTTTATTCGAATCAATAGCTGCGAGAAACGTGATGGTTCTATCGGTAGAGAAACACATTTTTCTCGTTGAACAAGTCTTTCGTAAAGGTGACATACTGATTTAATGAAACACAAGTTTTCTGACAAGTGTCCCGCTATTTCTGCAGCTCACAGTAGTACAGTTCGAATTCTTATCGAGAGATTTTAGGCAACAAATTCTATTGAAGACGCTTATCGAAATGGAAGGTCACCAATACCAAAAGACCAGAAATTGTTTGATATTTCGGATGCTACGGCCAAAAGTCCTTCATAGTCTCCCTAAGTCGAGCACAATAGCAAGATATCGAATTTGCTACCGACATAAAAATGTATGAAAAGAACTGAAACTTTTCTCCTACAAAGTAATGTGTGTACAAGAACAGAAAGCTACAAATCATGCCAAAATACTAAATTATTAAAAATATTCTTTTTATTGACCAATTGCAATTAATTATTTTTTTGACCAAGATTTTGTAAGTATTCTCGAGATGTTTTTTTACAGATGAAGCGTGGTTTCATCTGGGAGGATATAGTAATTTACAAAATACACGACTGTGATCGACAACTAACTCTTACGAATTACACTAACAATCTTTACAGGAATCAAATGCGAGTAGAACACGAATTGTGGTTTCAGTCTTTTTTGAAAATACAGTTAATATTGATCGTTATTGTGCTATTTTAACGAACTTCATCAGTAAGTTAACAGATGTGGAAATCAATCACGGTTGGTTCCACTGGCGCTACAACGCACACAGCTTACAGGTCAACGATTTTACAAAACGTTTTGTGAACGAACCATTTACAGTGGCCTTTGAACTCACCCAGATTACTTTTATGTTCGCAACAGACCACGCACGATTGACGAAATAAAAATCGCAATAACGGCATACGTATGAGACAGTCCAGTACATCAGCCGGTTAAAGTGTTTGAAAACAAATTGAAATGTGTTCGGTGTTTCATTGACGTTGAAAAAATTCACTTTCAACACCTTTTATAAACAATTCCAGTTACCGTAATATCCGTTTGTATAAAAGTAATTCTGAATGACAAGATCTGCCAGATGAAATTTTATGTTACTATTTAATTTGTATATTCTCTCTTCTCGTACAGTTTGTCATTTATATTTTACACTTAACTATAAACGTCAGTCATACAAATTTACAATTACTTTCATCACTAGGTCTACTTATACATACAAACAAAATATTAACCCGTTATGTATTTTTGCGCGTAAAAACACAATTTATATAATTGTATCTGTTGGATAAATAAAATTAGATACTCGTACTTTGCATGAAGAGAACTTCACTAATTTTGCTAGGGCCGTTTAATAACAACTCCATCTCTCTTTTACAATGTTTCCATCGACATATTCTATACCTCCAACCGCTAACAACATTAATATGATAAAATAATACCATCGCTGTATTAAAACCGTATGATAATCTAATTTATATGATAATATATAACATACTAAAACCAAATTTAAAATGTCATTCTAGATTCCAATTTAATGAATTTGTATTGAATATTAACTTAAAACTTATAATACGGTTTAAAAAATAATCTGGTAGCTTATCATTAAAATGTTTAAATTAAGAAAATAAATATACTCAATAATAAATTTACGTCAAAAAATTCAGGATATGTATCGTGCATTATATTTACAGATACATAATTTTTAAGTTATTATTATAATATTTACAAATTTGCACGGTCATTAATTACGTAGAGGTTAACACGGAACGAAAAACGGTTTTTGACTTAAAATGTTTGGTTTTAAAATTAAACGTTTTCTAAATGCCACATTGATTTTTTATAACTTGTATAGTACGCATAAAATAGAATGGAATATAGTTACCGTTCTTTGGAAAATAAAAAAATTGTTTTATCTGAAATTGATGTTTTTATTTGACAGCAGCCATTTTGTTTCTATAAATCCTGAAAGGTTGAAATTTTCACAAAAGAGAAATTTCATTAAAAGATCTGTAAAGTTTTAATAGAATCGGTAGCGGAATTGGCGAATGATACTAAATCAAAAGCGTATACCTCTTGGTGGGACCATTATATATTCATAAAAATAAATAAATTAACACCGAATTAAATAAAAAAGTAAGGAATATCAATATTTGGCTTTACTAAAATAAATAGTTTTTAAAACTTTTTTTTGTTTAACCTTCGGGACCACCGTTAGTTATTGCTTCAGAGGATGAGATGAATGATTAGTAGCGTGTGTGAAAATGGCAAGCCAAACCGGGAATCGAACCCGGAACCTCCAGATGAAAGGCCGAGACACTACCACTCGTGCCACGGAGACCGGCTTTTAAAACGTTTAAGTGAAGTAGATCCTCACCCGAGAAATAAATTTTTATTCTAAAAGCACCTATCGGGTTGGTCAAGTGGTGAACTCATCGCAAATCAGGAGATAAAGAAATCTAGAATTTTAAGGTTTAATTCCTTGTAAAGGCAGTTACTTTTACACGGATTTGAATCCTATATTGTGGGTACCGGTGTTCTTTGGTGGTTGGTTTTCAATTAACTAGATATCTCAGAAATAGTCGATCTGAGACTGTACACGACTCACTTCATTTACATTCAAACATCCTCATTCATCCTCTGAAGTAATACATTACGGTGGTTCAGGAAGCTAAACAGAAAGCAAAGAAAAAGTCCCTATTGTAGCAATTTTTTAATGTATATATCGGGTCATCTACGTGGACATAGCAGCACTATCGTCCCATTTCAATTCTCTCTAACACTCTCTCTCTCTCTCTCTTTCTTATTTTGTATGCCCCTTTTACTTTCATTTGACTATCCGAATAAGCAATATTTTTTCAACATATAAATATTTATCGGCAGGTGTATTACTGTAGATTTTTTATTACATGTATCGTTAAAAGCTTAATCCATTTAATTTAATCCCAAAAGTATATATACAAATTACTGTATTATGCAAACAAACAAAACGTAAAAAAAAGGTTTTTGAAATTTAAATTTAAAAATTATGATTAGATGTAACTGTTTTTCTGTGTCGTACCATTATACTTTGTATAACTCCTGTGTCTGTAAAATCATACTTCGGTATATTCATTTAATTTTCATTTATTTTAAATATTTATTTATTCATTGATTTATTTTAAATATTAAAATACCCTATAAAAATTTAGTTGACGTTAAATTAAAATGAATTAAAAATAAATAATATAGTACACCACATCCGACCTTTAAAACATCAGTGTAAACTAATCTTCCTTGAGCTTAGATCGATTAAATTCATCTATTAAGAAAGGACTCACCGTAGTATGTATACCTTCCAAATATTATAGTAATAGTTTACTCCTTTTTCTTAGTCAAATTGATTAAAAAGGGATTCTACAATCCTGTAATAGGTAATACTTACATTATCATAGGTATATATAAAACTTTACAATAAGTAGTACCTAAATTAATCTTCGTCATTAATTTAAATTTCATATTAATTAAAATATTTTATAATTTTTAGCCACTAATATGGACTTTTTGTTATCATTTCTGTTTTTTATTTATTAATTTCATATTTTATAATGCTGTTGTGATCAAGGCTGCAGTTTCCCTTTCTTCTTAATAAATGGGTGAAACAGTTCCTTTTCTTTACGTATAGATTATCACGGCCTAACAATTCATTATAATATAAAATAACCTTTGTACTCGTGCGTGCAGAAGTAAATAATAAATTTATTTGAGCCTTATATTTTATAATTTTTAAATGGTTTATGAAATGGTCTTTATGTATTTATAATTAGAACAATCTTAATATTGTTACACGATAATGTGGTTTGTTGTGATTAAAGAAAATAAGAAAAGTTTCTACTTTATTTTACTGCAGATTTTTTTACTTATAGATTCATAGGGGGTTTAGTGTTTTTGATTTTATTCAAATAATCGTAGGAAGAGGCAGCCCAATCGCATCTCACATATAGAAGCAGTATAAGTGGCTGTGTTGGTTGAGCCGCCGCACCGTATATCATCGCACTCCTTAAAAATTGTTAATTAAAAAAACCCGAAAATTGTTTTTAGATATTTATCTGAAGAATATTTTCAAGCCCAAATCTACTGAATATCTCCTTTAGTATAGTTAGATATGGGGAAAATTTACAATCATTTTTCAAAATTTTTTTCCCTTTCTTCACTCAAGGTCGAATTTCGAAAAATGTATAAATTAGTTTTTATGATATATTCACACGAAAATTACACACACTAAAAATCAAATTGTTAAATTTAAAAAAATATATTGCAGGGCTCCAAAAAAAATTCAAAATAATGTTTTCCTTTCAATCGGAATTTCAAAAAAAAAATTAAAAATTGCTTTTTAGGTATTCACATAAAGATTACACATAAAATATCAAGTTCATATCTTCATTTGTTACCAAGAAATTAAAAAAAAAAAACAAAAATTAATATCATTGTTACTCCATTTAACCCTTTAAAATTGGAATTTCAAAAAATATTTTCTTAATGTGCATTTACAGTGTAAGAAGAACGTGCATACAAATCTTTATTGATTTATCTTCAAACGTTTTTGTTAGGCGTTGATTATGAATCACTCACAAGATATTTATAAATATTAGCTACAATGATACAGGGAAATAAAATAAAAAAATTTAGTAAATTTATTTGCATAAAAAAAAAAACAGCTCAAAAATCATAACCTAAGAATATATTTCAGATTTATAGTTTTCTGAAATATAAAATTTTTAATACAACTTAAAATAGTTAATGACTGTTGCGTGAAAATAAAGCCTAATTTCCTTTTCATTTATCAAGAGGATTTTACATCGAAACAGGTACGAAGAAGAGACAAATTGCTTTAGGAGTAAAGTCCGATTCTACTTACATAACCTTGACTGATACACTTACTCTAACAAATCTGTTCTACCAAGCCAATTCTTCTTTTCGTCCTAAATAAATGAAGTGGTTATACGTAACTTTAACAAACTGTATAAACTTTTACTGATCTAAATCAAAGTTTTTAACATTATATAAGAATATTATTCATTCATTTTTAATTTACAATCAATATTTAAAACTAGAATGAACATGATTTAAAATTAATTACCGGTAGTTAACTTTGGGTTTTCATTACTTACAATTAGTAAATAATAAATGATATATTAACTTATAATTATTTTTTCTTTTCTTACTGAAAAAAAAATTGCCTTCTAAATATAATATAATATGTTTTTGGAATTTTAAAATGTTCCTTACCAATAGTTTTACTTACGGTTGTAAAAAATGTAAAGCATCGGATGTATAAGTGACACTAGGCATAGTTTATTTTTAAAACTTTATTCAGTTACTAGATTAAATTCAAAATTAAATTTTATTCTATATTATTAATTTCGGCTTTTTTAACTGTAATTTTAAAATGAAATTATTATTTTTACTATACATCGGATTTTAAAAATATCTATTTAAAAAATTAGTACGCATAAAATTACTGTCCAAGTTTCAAGTTAGGTTTAAAGTGGTTACCGACAGATATCGGCATAATCTCAGTTTCTAAAATGACATCTATGCAACAGAAAGCATTCTGTGTCTTTGAGTATGAGAAATATTTATCCGTTGTTACCGTAAAACGTTTATTCCGGAGACGGTTTGAAACGGAACCACCAGCCCACCGAATCATTCTAAGATGGTATAAAGACACTGGTTGTTTGTGCAAAGGTCAAAGTAACGAACGCCCAAGGAGTTTCGGATGAAACAGTGGAGTGAGTCAGTGCGACTTTTGTTCGTAGCCTAAAGAAGTCACCTCCACGCGCTAGTAGTGAAATCGATCCGCCAATGTCTATGCGTTATATCGCTGCCAACTGTCTGGAAGATTTTGCTAACTCCAAAACGAGTGAACCGTACCGTATAAAGTTATTACAAAAGTTACAACCAAATGACCTTAACAAACGATACAAATTTTTTAATGATATGCAGGAAGCTATGTAGGATGACGATTTTGCTAACCGTCTGGTATTTAATGACGAGACACTTGAATGGACAGGTGAATCGCCATAACGTCAGGATATGGGGAAGTGAACAACCCAATCCTGTAGAACGTGAATGTAATTCCCCAAAACTTAAAGTTTTTGTCGCAATTTCTAAAACAAAACTGTAAGGACCGTTTTATTCTCGGACAATACCGTGACAGGAATTTAATACCTCTGATATGATGCAGTTGTGGTTGTTTTCTCGATTGAAAGATGACTCTCGTAACTTTGTATTCCAAAAAAATGGATCTCCGCCTCACTGGCATATTGAAATACGAGGCTTCCTGAGGAACTCCAGCACCGCTGGATCAGACGGTGCGCACAGGATGAATTAGCGCTTTTAAAATTGCCTCGTAGGTCTCGTAATCTCACGGTTTGAGATTTTTTCTGTTCGAAATATGTTAAAAAACGATGTTTACATGCCAGCACACCATGAGTTACAGGAACGCATTGAAGCTGAATGTTAACACGTGTGTGGGCTCAATTGGAATACCGCATAGATGTATGTCGTGTAACGAATGGAGGCCATATCGAACATTTATGAAGGTATGACCTAAAACTTTAACAGTTTCTACTTATTTTCAAGTATCATTTATAATTTTATGCGTACTACTTTCTTAAATACAGATTTTTAAAATCCGATGAATCATTAAATCCTATTTCATCTACAACAAAACTTAGCATTCAATATTGAATTAAATAATTTCAATTTTTTAAAAATGAAATACGGTAAAATAAATTTCGATGTAAAATTCCAAACAGAAGAAAATTGAGAGAGAGATTTTTCCAAATTAGTCAACTAACATGTCAAGGATATCGCATTAAATCCCAATTAAAGTAATTCTTTCTATCGTCCCCTTTCAAAACCCATTGACCATCTGAATGCGCACGTGTTTAACCAAATTTGTTCTAAGAAAATCGATGCTGTTCATATTACTTTTATTTTTAATAAATAAATTCTATTCAATCATTTGTTCATTCATATACAATAATTATTCGTTAGGTACATAAAATTAAACTTTTATATATTTGTTTGGACTAATGCAAGACTCACATTTACTGATAAAAGACTAAGATACTAAAGCTCGACTTTAAAAAAAAAAAACTGAATATACACGCAACAGATTGTAACAACATTGTATTCGAAATACACATACGAGTATATTGAAGAAGCTAGAATGCATTTCCGGCCAAAAATAACTTAACTTACAGAGTAGTAGATGAAATACTACGAAATTCATCAGATTGTATGGAGGAAAATTCCGATCACTAATATTGATATGACCAACATTTGCTGGCTTGCTAAAGAAAAGAAAGAAGAAAATTTAAGATAAAGGAAAGTAATGAATCTTTCCAACAGTAGAAATAGATGTTTATAAAGATTATTATACCAATTAAATCAACGAAATATGTTTAAAAAAAATTAAACAAGTTTTTACTTACATTTCGATCAGAAAAAAATAGGCTAACATATTAAATAAAATTATTTATAATTTATTAATGAAAATTCTTGTTAGAGTTAAAAAAAAAATATTCATAAAAGGTTTTAAAAACTAATTTGGAGAAACTATAATGCCACAAAAAGACATCAATTTGTATTAAATTATTATTTATATAAAATTAACTCTGTTTCGCGTTGCCAAGAAACCTGAAATAGAATTTACATTGTCAATAAAAATGATCAAAATTACAAAATATAATAGACGTTTAATTTCTATCAGATAATAATTAAAAAATTCAATCAGATAATATGTTACAATTTAAAATATTTCTTCGTTTATAATCTGATCCGGAATTTCTTCAATCTACTTTAGAAGATAAGTTGTAATTTTTTCACGGTAAGTTTTTTTATCTAATGTTGTAATTTTTCTTAATACAATTAATTAGATTTTTAATAGATACCTAGGATTTCTTTTTAGAGGGGGAAATTTATTATTTTTATATTTTACATAAAATATATTGTTAAAAGTAACTTTTAAAAATTTTATAAAAATACCTGGATTCAAAGCCAACTAACGAAATTCTTATTCATGTTTTATGACATTTTCTGGGAACAAAAAAGTGTCTTTATATTTATTCATTCCTGAGATAAAGTAAGAACCAAATAATCATAATTTATAAAATTATGATATTTATATTATTTCAGGTAACTTCATCATCACTCTCAACAACAATTTATAACCTGATGATAAATTTTATTTTTCCAAAACACACAGTTGGATGTAAAGAATAATTTGCAAAACGAATTTAAATTACTCCACTAATAAACCTTTTGTATGTATTCTAATATAATCAAATTGAAGAATGCAAACAATTAAAAATGAATTTATTAATTCCAAATTCACAACTTATCAATACAACTGATATTTGTAAGATATACCATGCTTTTGAGTGATATGCAATAGCAAAAAAAAAAATTTTTTTATTAAAAAAAAAAGCTGACAACATAGTTGTAGCCGACAACACTTCCGGATAAAGCTCGTCACACGCGGCTTAAGCGGCTTGACCCACGGTTTAATGTGAGTTGTTTCTGATGCACGGCTTACACACACATATACACACTCAACTTAATTTAAAATATTTATCATTTTATTAAAATATATTTTTGTTCATTTAATTCAATGATTGTAACTGAAACGCACGCGTGAAACGCGCGCGCATACCGTATTTAATTTGCGTGGTGTGGCGGTACTAGCGGCGACGGTCGGCACAACTAAACTAATGTAATTTCATAGCTTACTACGTAGAACAAATTTCGCTCGTATGGTCGGTAGACTAGAATAGCTGGAAGACTTAACGCACCAGGTACCGAGTCAACCGAACGATCGAGTTCGAGATCCGGCCAGACAGGTTATACACTTTAAATATTATTAATTTATTTAATACTACAGCTCAGCTGTGACGTCACAACATAGAAGACGACTTACTATAGCATTTTTTTTGGGGTGGGGTTGCGATTTTGAAAATATTCTTCAAATATTGTTATTTTTGAATTGTTAATTTTTTAATTGTTGCCTAAAAAATTATGACCTTAATCAGGCTAAATCGCCAGATACTGTACGTGACCTTGCTTTACAGCCTAACGCCCTTGACATTTAAGTTGAAAATTTAATGGTGTCAAAGCCCTACATAAAAGAGTAATGTGACCAAGTTTGGTCAAAATCTATCCAGTAGTTCTGAAGATATAAGGTGATTTAGAGGCAAACACCGAAAATACACACTTGCCTACGAACATTAACATCCGGAAAATTTCTGTCCGGTTTTTTGGGTTCCTTAGGTGTGAAAACGTTAAGATCCGGTGAAAATTGCATATGCCCAAATTGGACCGATACAATATTTTCCTTTCTAGAGCTACAGATATGATGTAGCGCTGTCTAGAATGGAAAATAATAATTAGACAGGATTTTATTTTAGAAGTCGAAATTCTTTTTAAATTTATCACATTTTCATTAATTTTGGGTACTGATTAATCAAAAGAAATCAATCTCTCAAGTTCCCAAAAATTTCATTATAAAAACAACTTTAGATCTTAATCTAAAATTATATTCACATAACTAAACTTATTTTTTAACTTAATACGTACTTTTTATATTTATCTACTTATAAGGGACATTAGTAGGCCAGTGCCTCTAAGGAAGAGTTACAGCCTAGAGCGTAGAAAAAATTCTGTTCATAATAAAACTTTATTTTTCAACGTATTATAAAGTATACTTCCATATTATCACATTTTTGATCACAGTTATATCACTTAGTTTATCGCTTTTAGTATAATAAGTTTTTCTGCTGTGATTTATATATAATATAATCCATAAAATATCTCAAACCTTTTTTTTTTGAAAATCAATTTCCATTAAAAATTAAAAATTTTCCAACATTTTACGTGTCTGTCTAATACCTAGCCAAAGATATTTTACGTTTAGCTAAGTGGAGACAGAAACTTTGAGTTCCTTAATTTTTGTTACAAAATTTAAAAAAATTACAAAACTATTTCTTAATATTTGTTTTTACAGCTACAGAAATATAAACAACCCACGGTTATTTTTCGTTTGTAGCGTATAAATATTTTAATCGTTATTTATAGTGATAATTAATCTTTACATAGAACTAGCAGTTGATGATGTTAAAGAACAATTTAGATTCGGAGTAACAATACAAGGTGAAAAGATAAAGATGCTACGATTTGCTGATGATATAGTAATTATAGCCGAGAGTAAAAAGGATTTAGAAGAAACAATGAACGGCGTGGATGAAGTCCTACGAAAGAACTACCGCATGAAAATAAACAAGAATAAAACGAAAGTGATGAAATGTAATAGAAATAAGGAAGATGGACGACTGAATATAAAAATAGGAAAAGAAAAGATTATGGAGGTAGAAGAATTTTGTTATTTGGAAAGTAAAATTATTAAAGATGGACGAAGCAGGAGCGATATAAAATGCCAAATAGCACAGGCGGAACGAGCCTTAAGTCAGAAATATAATTTGTTTACTTCAAAAATTAATTTAAATATCAGGAAACGATTTTTGAAAGTATATGTTTGAAGCGTCGCTTTATATGGAAGTAAGACTTGGACGACCGGAGTACCTGAGAAGCAAATATTAGAAGCTTTTGAAAGGTGGTGCTATAGGAGAATGTTAAAAATCAGACGGGTGGATAAAATGACAAATGAAGAGGTGGAAAATCGATGAAGAAAGAAACATTTGGAAAAATAAAGTTAAAAGAAGAGACAGACTTATAGTCCACTTATAAAGGCATCCTGGAATAGTCGCTTTAATATTGGAGGGTCAGATAGAAGGAAATAATTGTGTAGGCAGGCAACGTTTGGAATAAGTAAAACAAATTGCTAGAGATGTAAGATATAGGAGCTATACCTATATAAAGACTAACACTAATAGGGAATCTTGGACAGCTGCATTAAGCCAGTCAAATGACTGAAGACAAAAAAAAAATAATGATAATTGAATTACAAATAATTAACCCATAATGATGGGTTTGAATTGAACGATCGTATCAAAAATATTACAAAAATAATAAAATTAAATTTACGTTAAATAAAATAATATTAAATATACATGTATTTAAAAAAATTTCTGTTTCATAATAATATGAGCTTTCCATGGAGGACTGCGAATGAGGCTAGAATAGCGAGGTGATGTGAGCGCCTCGTGCGAGGCCAATATTAGCATCAACTATTAAAAAACGGGGTGCCCCTGGGGTGTTGTTTTGGGAGGTGCAATAAGATGTTCTTATAATATATCTTTAAACAATCGTTCGATTTTCAAAATTGAATCGATTGGATTGCGGAACATTTTTTAGTAGGTTCAAGGCTGCATTTTGCATGCCTCGATCTAACAGATGACAATTATTCGGAAATGTTGATATATCTTCGCAATCGATCTTCCGATTTTCAAAACTCAAACGGGGTATTTGCTAGTATAATACAAAATCACGATGGAACCAAACCAGAATAAAAATTAACATAATCAAAAATGAACCTCATTGAATGACTGCCCATATAGGAGTGTATGTATTTAAAATGTAAGTATGTATATTGTTCCACCGTAGCAGTTCAAGGGCTGAACCGATTTCTATGTATGACAACGCGGGAATGTTTAGGGTATCGGGAATGTTAATGGCGATATATATAAAAATAACGTACAACAAAGTAAAACACGGTAATGTTAAATTTTGTTGATTTGTTTATTATTTAATCGTTATACATCTAAACCTCCTTTTTCCTATGCGAAAAAAACAATGGCAAAATCAATTTGTAAGGTTTAGTAATATAATGGCAGGATTTTATAACAAAACCCACCGGGTTGGTCTAGCGGTTAACGCGTCTTCCCAAATCAGCTGACTTGGAAGTCGAGAGTTACAGCGTTCAAGTCCTAGTAAAGCCAGATATTTTTACACGGATTTGAATACTAGATCGTGGATACCGGTGTTCTGTGGTGGTTGGGTTTCAATTAACCACACGTCTCAGGAATGGTCGAACTGAGAATGTGCAAGACTAACACTTCATTTACACTCATACATATCATACTCATTCATCCTCTGTAGAATTATCTAAACGGTAGTTACCGGAGGCTAAACAGGAAAAAGAAAGAAAGGATTTTATAACAA